>NW_025776879.1:0-16515 GCF_021130785.1 Homalodisca vitripennis | reverse complement strand
ACCACTGTAGAGAGACTCTGAGATTAGATGTTGTGTCCTTCAGCTACATCTTGTTAAATGCCAACATCTTGAGTAAGTCAGGTTGTTTAACAATATCACGTAAGTATATGTAATAAAAATACAAGAAAAATATATTTGGCTTATACTACGTCGAATTATACTAACACAATTATTTTTTATTTTACGGCCCTCGCTAAAGAATACATCTTGTAAAATAATATAAAATCTAGTTTATCAGATATATAGAAACAGCGTAAAATGTTAGTAACATACAATACTAGAAATATCCGAAATCCTATTATAGTTACAAGTAGCTTTATACTATATGTACAAATAAATTATAAGATGAAAATGTAACATGTTACATAATATACCTTTTGTTTTAATTGAACTTTCAAAACTTCCTATTTAAAATTAAATGTTTTACCTATGGTTAATATTTTGAATAAGTATATGATTTAGAATAAGATTATTACTTATTACACACCCTTTCACTGTTCGCTATCAGACATATATTACGATTCCTCTGGTAACCAATAAGAGAGACGTCACAGTCATAAGCACAGCCATATATAGGATAAATTTAACCGTAATCATTTATAATATCTAAGAGTTTCATTTTTTTCACGAAATAGAGACAGAAACATTATAAAGTCAGAAAGCTGTTTAAAAAGACAAGGGATTGGGTGACCTGACCTCATTCTTTCACGTCAGAACCAGGTGCTAACTAAGATGAAGCATTTATGAAAATCATATGACCTATCACAACCGTTAGTGTAGAAAAGAATAGCATAACTTTTTTATGACAAAAACTACGATTATTTTTATATTAAAACGTACAAATCAGGAAATTTAAAAAAACCACCTGATAAACATTTTTAATATTTTTTACACCGGATATTTTTTGGAATAATACTAGTTTTTTTAATTTAAACTTATGGGAAAAGCGAAAAACTGTATCTTAATAAGCAATTATATTCAAGCAGATGACGAGATAATCTTTATAATGAACTTAACCATGTGAGGAAAATAAATTGTTGATTGCAAAGATTAAACAAGAATTAAAAAACACAATATACAATAATGTAGGAGTTTGTATTTATCTTGCGGCTCATTAAGACATATTTCATCTCAGATTTTTTCCGTCTCTGTCTAATGCATATCTCAAGACCAAGAGTAGAGCTGAGAGTTATCATGTCGCCGTCATCAGCATAAAAGATTACCACAGAGCCCGGATTTGTAACTTTACAAACATTATTTTCCTCTTAATGTGAGAAACATTGTTTCACCCAAAAAAAATACAAAGGCGATGTAGGTAAATGTTTATAGTATTCATATAATATTTAAGAAGTGTTTCCAATTTATGTATAATGCAATATTAACAGGTCTACAAACAATCCTCGTCTGTATATCAAAGTTTATTGGAAAAAGATTCATTGTTTCAACCATTATGGTCGCACGACCATAACTACGCACGTAGTATGTTTTGTTTTTATAAAACCCGTTAATTAAAAGTTAATAATAAATGAAGGCATCACAGACTTGACTGCTAAATATTAGTTATTGGATGGAATATTAAAAATGCTCTAACTAGCACGATAAGAAAGAACGAAACTGTTTAGTTTTGATAAATTTTCT
Source organism: Homalodisca vitripennis (assembly GCF_021130785.1). Lineage (NCBI taxonomy): Eukaryota > Metazoa > Arthropoda > Insecta > Hemiptera > Cicadellidae > Homalodisca > Homalodisca vitripennis. Next base: position 14,877 of record NW_025776879.1, on the reverse strand, counting down.
TACAGCAAACATATTAATTTTTTTGTAATAAAGTTTTATATATTCAATAGTTATTTTGCCAGCTAAAGCCAGTTTCGAATACTGAAAGCCAAACTACCTGGTACCGTTAAAACCACTATAAGCAGTCTGTCAACAATTGTGTGATGAACAAAAACATTATCTTAATCACAACACCAGCACGAAAACCTTGTCATGATGTATGATCCGATATTGTTCTGTAAAGCTCTCAACTGTAAATGTTGTATATGTCCTGTAACGTGATTTAATTAATATTCTATTAGTTCTTTTTATTAAAACTATCATACATTTATAATTTATCATATATTATTTTGTGATTTATCTACACCACTATATCCAAAAACTTGAATTCAAAGTTTTTTTTTACACTAGCGTAAGTGAGAAGTTCGCCCCTGTTCAGCAATTTTTTAACATACATGGTCAATGTGACAGGGGACTAGGTTGGCTGTGTTACCTATGAGGCCATCTATGATAATGCTCTCAGGGTTATTCTTTTTCACCTTAAAATCACACTCAGTAATAAGCAGTAATCCATATATCTTAATATAAAATCTTTCTTTTCACTTTTTTATGATGATATAAACTAAAATAAGTATATCAAAGAAAAGAACTCCAATCTTGCATTGCTGTGATTTGAAACACCAAGAGCAATGTAATTAGTATCTCAAAAGAATCTTTGTTAAAACGTTTAAAAAATCAAGTATTTTGGATTGAGATTCTTTCACTATTCATTATTTTTCTATTTTATTCAGTAATTTTTTAAAGTAATTGTAACACAAAAATATGGCTTTCTAGAAGATAGATAAGGAAAAACACTAGAGGCTATAAATTATCGAATAGAGTTTGCTTTAAAACAGCTTTTTTCTACACAATAAGTTTAGAAAACAGCCGCATCTTGCCGTATTATTTAAGTTGGATATATGCAAACTTTTCCTCATTCATTGTCTTTTTCGACCTCTTTAGTGTAAGGATAGGTACTGTAATGGCTGTGGTTACTCATATGATTTAAATTCGTTCTGAGCAGTTGAGAAATACATAACGTTGGCGTTTGTAATTACGTTTCATGCTCTTCAAAATATACGTTATTTTGGCGAAGCCGTTCTTTATAAACGGAAGAAAATTGAGTAATTCGTTGATAGTGTTTTAATTTAAAGTGAAACTAATATTAGTAACAAACTATTTTTTATCATCAATTATGCGATTTAAATCTTCACGTTGACTAATTTCAAATTTTGGAATACTTATATATGTGTTTGTACCAAATAAGGTTTTACCCAAACAAATCTCATGTTATTACAGAAAAGATTCTTCTATTTTATTAGTTATATTTTGTTAAACTGTAATGTATTGTAACATTTCAAATATTACTATGAAGATACCACAAAATTATAACATAAAATAAATCAGAATATTATTAGTATTGCATTGCTTTTGGTTTTGTATTATTTATTTCTTACAACGTGTTTCTATTGTAAGAGCGACTACTCTGATCGCTTTGTAACTGGAGACATCCGTTAGATATTGTTTAACATAGTTTAATTATATCATATACAATGTTCTTATACTATAAAAGCTAGATGACTATTGGATTTTTACGATAAGTTTAATGGCCCCTAAGGTAAAAATAACCATTTTAGAAAGTGATGTCAATTGTCCGATGAATAAAATACTTTGTAAAAGATTTATGTATCAGAAAATTATTTTAGATTTAATTCAGGTTAGAATAGTTTAAAAGTTGTTGCTGCATATTTAAACAGAAAGTACCTAGCAGAATCAACAATGTAGTTTCAAAAATAATTTAAACATGCAAGGAAATGTAATTTTACAATAAAAATCTCAGCAGTAATTAATACATTCCATAAACAATTTCACACAAAATATCCATTTTATAACTTAAAACTATGAAGACGCGTACCATATCATAAAATACTACAACATTAAATTTATAAAAATATCTAAAGGCGTCTAATAAGTCTACTAAACACAATAAAATATTAAACGTGTAGGCTTGATTCAGAGAATTTACGAAATGGTTTTACCAGGTCAGTTTTTAATCTCAAATGGCCATAAATAAATACAATTATTTAAGCAAGCTTATGCCCACATAATAATATTATGAATACATTAAATATATTTGGAGCCATAATAATAATTACTGAATAATTATATAACACCATTAAAAATCCAATAATTATTAATTCTAGCACTAATGTTTTTCTAGTTAAAAAAAAAACTATAATTTATCTGAACAAGCTGAAATTAACAGTATATTGGAATAATAGATGAACCCAATTAAAGAATTTTTTTTACTAGTTGGCAGTGTTGATAATGTTTAACTCCAAAATAATAATATTTGCAACAAAATATAATTTATTTTTATTTACAGTAATATCATACTTTTTATATGCCGATGTATACGTAGTTAAATATATTCATCGCCATTAAACCTAGTCGACGATAAAGCATTTTTCGAGTGTTTTGAGGAAATAGTTTCGATACTTCCTATATATAAGATAACAAATACAATTTGAGGAACAGAAACTTATTTTAGACATAATTCACGTTTAAATTTTTTTACCCCACACTAGGTCCAAAATATCTGGATTCATCATTTTAGTGTCATGATGATATTTAACACATGCTTAGATTATACTTTAATATATATTTTTTAAAGTAAACAAGACAAGTAAAACTATAGATAAGCAAAATAATATATGGATGTCAAGAGCAGAAAGTAACTATTCATTTTTAATGTTTAAAAGAAAAACCCCTTCAATTTGAAAGTAAGTTGTAAACTGCCCATTATAAGTTTTTCATGTTACACTACAGTACGGAAATTGTGGTTTTATCTTGCTGGTAGTCTTACTATAGCGTTATGAACAAAATCCATCACCCAAGGACCTCGAAAACTTTCATTTTTTCTGTCCAGGCAATATCTAGACAATAAGCACACACATAAACATTGCAGCATATTTACATGAAGCTAAAACTAAATTTAAGCAAACGTATTACGTCCAGTACTTTAGATTTGGATGAGCGTTAGTAAACTTTTTTTGCCATTGGTAAACTTATGGTGATATAACTAAAATAAATTAATCTGTAATCAATTACTATATCGATCTATGACACTGTAGTATATTATACTTGGTAGAATGGTCATTAAAGTATTTCGTTACATTATATCAGGTCCTTTGCTATTCTAATATATTAATGTATTTGTATAAGATATGTATTTGTTAGATTAGCTGTGCATTAAAATAGCAAAATGTATGACTCAATATGGTATCTTGGGTATGAAATTAAATATAAAGTTAAAGTTTTTTTTATTTTCTGCCTACCTTCTATTACAATTATGGGTTACTCTATATGACTGTATATCTCCTGTGTTGATTGGAAATTGGAAAGGACAGTACAAACTTTCCTGCACCTTAACACTTTTTTATAGTTAATCATTAATAGTACAAAGTTCATTACACCATTATAAAAATATCAATCTAATTTCCCTAGATAGAAAAGAATAACTCATTCATTGTAAACTGCAATGACTAATTATTGAGGTATTAGAAACCATTACAGTAGGTTAGTACTGTCAGGCAAAATTAGATTATTAGTATGTTAATTACTAGATCCACAAATAATAACAGAAATGTAACAAAGTATTATGTAAATTAATATCAGTGGGATCTCATAATACTCAGCCTTTATATTAGAATATATGGCAAAGCTTTGTTGGCTAGATTCCTTGATTAACTATCATAGTCCATTGTGCTTTACGATCTGAATAGTTTGTGTTCACCATCGATATCTCGATATAGCAATATCGGCTGCACAAACACATTTTCATAGATAATGTTGAAATTTCAAACAAAAAAGTAATATTTGTGTAATGGGCTGTTAAACATGAGGTACGTTATAATGTTTCTGCCTGTGCTTTTGAATAGTAGCACTAGCATTTCCTTGTATGATTTTAAATGTTGTGCAAACATATAGATAAGACTTTTAGTTTTCATGGTTATTATAAAATATTGCTGCAAAAGAAAGGAGAGATAACGGAAAAACGCTTGTGTCACAATAGTGACTACTTTCAAATCACACAAATATGTGATGGGTGTTAGGACTATCTTATTAGCAAAGCTCAAGGATCAAAAGTTTCCTTTAAAATAAATAAACACCGCATATTATTTTTCCACGGGATTTCAGTACCCATCATTCTAAGTCGTTCAGGCACAAGGCAGTTTCTTTCGGTACTTGTCACAGCGAGTCGTAATTTCTTTTTTAGAAATTTACTATCTAGTTATGATAATACACTTTTAAACGTTATTTAGAAATAAATACTTTCCATGTTATAGTTATTAAAAGGTATATAAGTATTCTCAATAGTTAAACCTTAAACATAGGTATTTAACTTAATACAGTACACAATGCAAAACGAGTTTTATAATATTTCTATCTATGCAAAACAATATTATAACAACAACCAAAACAACAACACCTCCAGCAGCGGACACTGGTTCTTATGGTAATTAATAAACATATTAGAAAACAAACATAATCGGTCTGACTGTCTAGGAAAAGAATATTGTATAGGTGGAAATATTAACCTTTGAAATATTTCATAGATATAAATCAGCATTTTTGGACACCTGATATATTTACAAACATTACAACAGTATGTTACGGGCGACGGAAATCTACCCTTTTCTTCGGTTGTAAATCACGCTTATACTTAAAAAAATGTTGTGGGATAAATTACAGCTAAAATGTTATTCTAGATTAGTAGTCAGTTTCCTTTTTTTAAAGTTATGCTGGGTGTTGGTGAATTTTTTGGTGTAATTTCATGGGTCTAGATAAAAACTAATTAATGTATACAGAGTGACCATTAAGTCTTTGGACGAATTTATAAACTTTTTAAACGACAAGAGATATCGCAACCATGTTTGGTATAACCGTTACTGGAAATTGTAAGGTACTTTTCTGTGTACATGGTAGTCGGATTTCACCTTTGGGGGACGGCCCGTCGGGGGTTATAAGAAAATATTTAATGACAGCCTATGTTGAGTTGTACATCATTTTTAATTTCTACTTGAAACTGAAAACAATGCCGCAAACCGGACTTCAAAAGATTGATCCAGTCGGAAGAAATCGCTGTTCAAAAGGTTAAAAAAATGTTTTAATACCATTATTACATAAGAAATAAGTAATACTGTTTGCTGTTGGAAGTGAAGAGGAATACTTACTGAAAGTCTTTCAAAGTAGGTGTTCGAAATCTTCACCATCGGACGTCTCGAAATGTACTAACAGGTTATAAAAGCCGGCTACTGCTCTTTGTATGTATTATCGTGGAATACCTTGAGCTTCATTGTGATATCCTATGTCTGAGTTTGTTTCAGATCTGTAGGCTGAGTTCGATACACTTTGTCCTTGATGATAGCCCCAAAGGAAGTAGTCAAGCGGAGTTAGGTCAGAGGAACGAACCGGTCACTCAATCGCCCCCACGTTCTTCCAATCCACCAGTGTGGGAATCTAAGTATTGCCTTACCAGAAACAACCATAGTGTGGCGGTGCTCCGTCTTGTTGGAAAAAAACATGTTTGGAAGTCAGCGTCCAGGAGTAGCTTGTAAAGCTTGGAACAATCTCATTTTGGAGCGTATCATGATTCTTGTTGGCATTTAAATTCCCATCGATGAAAAATGGTCCTATAATTGAATTACGTATGATAGCTACCCATCACGTTTAATTTCTTGGGGATGTTGTGTGGTGACACGCACTCATCCAGTGTGGGTTAACATTAATTCCCAATACCGGCAGTTATGCCTGTTTAACATGGCCATTCAACATAAAAGTCAACTCATCTGAGAATACAATAACCGTCTAAAAAATATTTGGTTTTTGGAAAAGTAGCATTGAATAAATGTGTTTACTTTCTGCAAACGGTCTTACATTATCACCCCAAACCGCGTATCGATAAGAGTGTAATTCTTTTAATGCTCACTAAAGCGACATCTCTTAAAAACTTATAACTTACAGTAACAGGATATGGTTGCAAAAAGTACTGTAGCTTGAGTGGAAACTGATAAGTGAACTGATAGACAGATAACAGCCATTATGGGGAAGTCCAGTGGATGGGAAAACCCTGACCTAGAGGCACTGCTTTCACTTTTCATTGTGCTTCTTAATGCAGCAGATTTTTCTTATTACACGCAGCACATTGTCAGACGGCCAAAAGGAAACATTTTGAACATCTACTTTTAACATGAGTTCACTAAGTATTCCCCTTGACTTCTCACAGCTACAGTATTAGTTATTTCTTATGTAATAATGGGATTAAATATTTTTTTTAACTTTGAACATCGATTTCTTTCCGACTGGATCATCATTTTTGAAGTCCGGTTTGCGGCATTGTTTTTCAGTTTATGTAGAAATTTAAAATGATGTACAACTCAACATAGGCTGTCATTAAAGATTTTCTTATAAAACCCCCGACGGGCCGTCCCCCAAAGGTGAAATCCGGACCACTATGTACACAAAAAAGTAGCTTACATTTTCCAGTAGCGGTATACAAAATTTGGTTTATGATATCTCCTGTAGTTTGAAAGTTATAAAGTCGTCCTAAGACTTAATGGTCAGTCCACCCTATATAGTGATTAAATTATTAAACATATGACATGGTACAAACCATATGTGAGGAAGCTTAAAGTATAGTTTCTACGTTTAAAAACAATATTCCTCAATAACTTAATTGTTAAGCCTGATTCCTACTCTTCAAATAATATGTGATTAGAAATATTGTTGACTGTTCTGAGCTGTTAGGGTGAATCCGTTTATAAAAAATGCACCATGACACAAATAATAATAAATAATATTTGACCGTAATGCAATAGACGACCTAGCTTTAGAGTATTTTATTACAAGCCTATAATCCAGATATATCTAAAGAAATCCATTTAACCAACATTATATAAAAAAGAAGACAATTCAAAAGATACCGAAAATATCTGTTCACGTTCAGATATAATTATAATATCATTGTTTGATCTGAATGCTGCTATTTAAACGGTAATGCAATCTTCAAGCATATAATGTTTGAAACCCAACAAATTTAAAATGAATATAGATCCATTAGGGTTCATGTATATTTTGGTTAAAAATTTATTAGTAAACTAATTATTTAATATTGCTTTAAAACTGAAGCTCAAAATTGATTAAGTTTTTTATGTTATTCCAATTATTATAATAGGCATATCAGATGAGATAAATAAACGCTGAAGCTGACTTTCCACAAATGAGAAGTAAATACAATATTATTGTCCGATCTTCCTGTATATCCTTTTCTATATGAATGCATCCTTAAAATAAAGCCGTCATAGAAGAACAATGTAAGACTCTTTAAGCTTATATATCACATATAACGGGTATTTTACTGTGCATGCCTCTGTTTTCAAAGCCAGATTATATTTTATATTATATTAATTGTTAATAGCACGGTTCAAAATAAAGAGATAAAGTAAAACATCGGTTTTCGATATATATTAGCGTAAGAAAAAATGTCAACACTGGTTTTCATATTTGTAATAGTGTTTTATACACCAATAAATGTTAATAATGAAACATAATAATAACACCTAGACTCAATGTATCTTCATTATTTCAGTATGCTAGAATAGATCACCTAAGCAACTATCTAAGTTAGCTGGCAAACATGTAAATTGATTGAATTGCGTTAACTAAATCACGTCACGTTGGGGTTGCTGAGACACGTATATATTACCGTGATGTTACTTTATTATACGGGAATACTAATACATGATCTCCCATAATTTAGAACGACGGAGATGAATTTCTACAATTGAGATGTATGTCGTTTTAATCAAAACATATCTTTTTTGTAATGCTTTTGCTTTCTTAATATATGTAAGCAGAAAACTAACACCTTGCAATAAGAATAAAAAATTATTCAACACTTAACATACTAGAGAATAACAAAATTAATCGTTCATGAAAAGTAATTTTTAACTTCAGCCAAATACAGCTTCTCTTTGCGGGTTAAATAAGCTACCATCACACGGATATTCCTAAAAACACAATCCTGCGATTTGGTAATAACTTTTTATAGTTAATTTTATACAGATTGTTTACAATCTTAAAGAAATTCCATATAATCTGTGCATATAAGTTTCTATGAAATGAGGTTTATTTCTTCATTATTGTTTTAAGGTATAGGGGAAAAATTTAATTTGCCAATATTTGGTATTATATTATAATTAGTTTCACATAAAAATGTAATTTATCATTATGTTTTATATTAAATTGTTTTGAAAACATTTAATAGTGAATTATCATATTTGGGTAACCCGTACAATACAGTCTTCCAGTCATAAATTGTTATTTTACTGAATAAAAACTTATATCTCGTAGTAGTTTTGGGATGGTTGAATGATAGCTATAAAGTTATTTAACTGGAAACATTCTGTTAACGGGTTATTAACGAGGAGGAATTAATTTATGCATTTTAGTTATTTAATTGTCATTTATTATTAGTTGTTTAGTCATTGAATTTATTATTATTAAAGAATATGGCTGTATGTAATTATAAGAAAACAATGTTTTATGAAAAGTAATCACAATTAAATCTCGAATTATTTTCATGCACAAAGTAGGATGTAATACAGTTTATGAACAAAAACATAGGAAGAGCAAGTTTGCCGTTTGACGTTACTAAACAACTAAACCCTTGATAGTGACCAGGGTGTTTATAAAGGCGTAATGGGTAATCTGCTCAAAAGAGTCCCACCTTATAAGAGCATAACTTGTTTTCCAGGATTATTATAGTTTTCTTATAAACTTTACTGAAAAACCATTTTTATTTTGTATAAGAAATAAACACCATTCCCTTTTTTACAAAAGGATATACCTTATTATTATGATGCTAAATTACATTAAAACATTCAAATAATTAATTAGCTTAGTGATAATAAAAAAGAATTACACATTACAGCTACGGAGTTTTTATTAAACCGTTATTACTTTTGAGAAGATAATTACTACACTCTGCAGAGAAGGTGTTGAAACACTATTCTAAAATTCAACGTTTCAACTCAAACTATTTACAACTTTACCGGTACATATTTTATTGCGTTATAAATGAAGAAGCGTCCTAATTTTGTTAATCCTATGAAAATATATACTTCTATGCAATTAAAAGTTTAAATTAAACATTACTATCGCACTTTCTTGCACGAATAAATCTTCTCTATAAAGGGTAAATACTTTCTAAATTCAAAGGCAAGCAAGACATCATTTTTCTAGCTTATTTAGTTTGCAAACAGATTAAATTCAACAAACACTTTGTATACGACTCTTTTAACTTATTTTAGAACGCAAGTGTAATAACTAGAACAATACCTCTTTATTTGTTGTATTAATTTTTAATAATTATCTGCTAACACTATTGGTCTTTGTCTTAACCTTATTCAATGATTTGATGTGAAATAAAAAAGCTATGCACAAAATATATTTCATTCTTGTTTCACTGCAATTTATATGTCGAATGATTTAAAGTATCAAGGGGAAGTAGATTTAACAAGTAAAAGAACAAACACATAAATATTTGCTCCTTCCTATTCTGATAATTTAGTTTTAATTATTTTAAATTATTATTTAACCAAATGCTAGAGTCCGTTGCAATACAAAATTCCTTATTAGTATTTATCAAAAGTATACTATATAAAAAGTATTGTAAAAAAAAAGAAAGAAAGTTCGGGATTGTGCGTTTAAAGGAAGATATTTTAGTAGTTTCTTGTCTGAATGAAATCATCCGTAACGAGCTGTACTTACAATTTTCTTTTCTTAGATAATCAGATAAACTTTCCCATAGGGGTTGGATGAGGAGGGGGGAAACTATTTGAGGTGTAATTTTAAATCGTAAAAAGATACTTGAAGAATTCGTTTAACGAACGTTTCTATACAATAGTTATAAAGTTCTAGCTAAAGCGTTTACATTGAAATTTTACTGAATTAAAGAAGAACACCCTAAGGAAAATTTTGGAGTTTTAGAAATAAATATATAGGAATTTTGCTAAGATTAGTGGAATGAGTGATTTAAAGCGCAATACTGAAGTATTTTAAATTATGATACAAATATGCATTTTGAAAAGTATAAGTGTAGGTTCAAAATAAATAATTTAAGTAATATATCAAATATTTACCAACTAAAGATTCGGATAAAATTTAAAAATTAACACGATTAAGATTATAGTAGCTACATTAGATATAAGCCTACATTGAGGAAGTTTTATTTAAACTAGTTTCTGAAACAGGAAAACGAAGTGAGATTATTTTTTTATCCTCTCAAAGAAAAAAATCTTTGCTTTTCTCAATAGTCTATTCCAGCCAAATAATTACAGGCCAGTATGTAAAGATTGTAAGACTGTAAGTCCACGCGTAGTTTTGACGAGAGTGGCGGACGTCATATTTCTGCAGGGTAGGACACCCGTGGGACTTACTGTCCTACTTTTCAAAACTGACCCTGGCCGTACTTTGATTTTTCTACCTTGCACTTATTCTTCATTTTGATCAGTTGATGCGTTCACTACATTCGCACAGCGTACTATTGAGGCAGTAAATGTTAACAACAACAGTTTACTCAAACCAAAACTTAAGCTATCATATATGAAGTAGACTACTAATATTTATTAAACATATTCCACACAGCACTATGGTACTATCTGAGTAATTTCGGTATTATTCTAAGGAATCATAAACATCTACAGTAAGTCTGTATTAATTATTCCTTCGCTTTTTCCATTGTTAGTATAATACTGTATATGCGAGTAGGCACACTAGTATACGTTTCATTTAAAAAATGTATAGTTTATTGCTTTATTAACACTCTTAATATTTAAAACAACATTTAGTTTATATCTAATATATCACATTTATAGTTGTATCAGTTTACTTTAAATAGATTACTATACGAAGACAATATATTTTATTACCTTAAATAGTGGCTCTTGGCCTATGAACCAAAAACTAAAACGGAAACGTATCTGCCTACGGAGACGTAATGCAGCTAACTATAAGTTGTTAAATATCACTCAAACAGCAATTTGATGAAGACCGGATACAAGAGACTTTCTAGTTTCATTCAAACTCCCGTTTGCTATTTATAGCTATAAACATATTGTATCAAAAAGTCAACCAAGATGCGTTTTATAACAGTTTTTTAAATTAATAATAAACGCTATATAGTAAACGTTTCGTTTATAACTGCATTACAGTGCTCACTAAGCACCGCACACGTAACATTTGCTCAAACGCACAGTTAAAAGTAGATTTTTTGCTGAAACTTTAATTTGGTTTCTCACCTCTATATTTTTCCTTACTCTGTGCTTAACAGTGGTTGCATAAAAGGTTGAAAACAATAAGTTCTGTTACTATCAAGCTTGCACACTTTATTTCATGGCCCAAATGTTTTAACAAATTGAGAAATACTTGTTAAGTTAATTACACATATGATTGTGCTGTAATAAAACAATGTTTTACACAGAAAAGATGACTAAACTTGACAAGCTCTTTTAATCTAAAATATCATACAACAATCTCGTTCTATTTTTATGATTTTAGTGCACTTTTACAATACTCTAATCCTTGTTCTGCTATTCGGATTGGAAAACGAATCCAATAAAGCAAAGACGATTATAATCGTTATAGTCATCCTTAAATTATAAATGGTGTAACTAATCCGACTTTCTTTTATGCTTATAGATTAATTTAAATTCTTCCTGTAGTGATCTTCTTCTGTTGTCAACTGAACAACATTTAGCAGATGTAGAGTATATATATATAGACTATATATATCGAACATACATTTAGGTGCTGTAGAGTAAAGTACGACTATCCCTTATCAACCCCTTGTCAAAAGAAACCCGTGAGTGTAACAGTGGGTCCCAGGCCGGGACCGTGGACCCACTGTCCACACCTGAAGAAGTAGGTAAGAAATGGTCCTGACAGTTTTAGGACGTGGAACCTACAGTCCGTGCACTGTATGAAACCAAAAGTAAACTCATACGTTACTATTTTTACCAAAGGAAGACTTTCTCTTCTTCTATAGCTGTGGAATTTCTATGGATTATGTTCCTCCTTTTCTCTTTATATACCCTCTGTGAAATTCAGCATACAAATCGAAATAAATGAACTTCCTATTTTGAAAATTACAAAATTTGTCCCACTTATTATATAATCCATATAAAGATTTTTATATACATAAGTATGGAAAATATAAGACTACAATGGCAGTATGTAAATTAAAGTAAACTCATGTGCGACTATTTTTGTCAAGGAATACTTCCTCTTTACTTTATGCTTCGGAATTACTGAAATATTGTTTCTCCTTTTGCTTTTATATATTCAATGTTTCAAATTTAGAAGAGAAATTGAGTGAAATAAATCTCGTGCTTTAAAAATTAGAATATGTTTCCCACCTTTCATCATATAATTCATAATATAAATCTATAACATTTAGTTTGTTACTATAGTTAAGAATTTAGTGGAATTAGAATACCTAGTATGCTTTAATTAATTAGGAAAAGGTCGGAAATTCTCCTTGAACACATAGTTGATGTAGTGAATAAACCCAAGTCATGAATAAAATTGTTACTGACGGATGTTATATGTAAAATACGTATACATATTCAAGACCTTTTTATCATCTTCAGTAAGACCGTCCTATTTTTTGAAGTATTTAAGGAAGGCTTAAATAAAAACTATGAAAATTTATTACCTTATTAACAACAGCATGTGTATTAAAATATATGTTGAGATGGAATTAATCTTGTCAAATAAATTATTATATTTCTGGATACTTAAGGTTTTTGCTCTTACAGCTTTGATCGTTTTTCTTAGAGTCCGATAAATTTAAATGTAATAAAAGTGGGTTCCCTTGATATTACTGTATTATTGACTAGTAATTGGAATATTTATGAACACAATTTCCACTAAAGCTTTACTTTTATAACTAAAATTATACCTCTTAACTGCATAATATATAATTAGTTGCCCAATTACAATGTATTTGAGGGCTGTGACCCCTTCTAAAAACATTAAGCAACGAAAGTGGCCATTAGCCTTTTAGGAATAAATAAGTTGATTCCATATTGATTAAAATTAAGTTAGTACTAAAAACATTGTTTTCTAAACTTGAGACCTTTTTATCTTTACACCGCAAACTTTTTCGTTTTCAACTAAAAATGGAACAGATGTTTTTCTGTTAGCGGAAAATATCCGAAAGGTAAGTTTATTACTTTTACTAACTGGCAGTTGAATAGTCGCCAGTAAACACATTACACTAAATATGACACCAGACTCCTAGCAGCTGAGTTTTGTTTTGTTTCAAAGTATAATAACAAGAAAATATAAGGGAGAGTATTAGCATATCATTAATTTTTTCTAATTACGTATTTTTTATATTTAATTTTTAAATATATGTGCATATTATTTAAACTTTTTAACTAGTTGTACGTTTGATACATGTTACAAAACATATTTAGGATTTAATTGCTATCCTAGGTTAGTGGAACGTTATAAAACACATTAAGATTTTTTATTTTTGTAAAATATAAATACATTCTTATATTCCCTAAGAAAATGTCTAATAAAGTTTCAAGTTTATACATTGTCGTTGAGTTAATTGCCAAAGTTATCAAAACTATTTGTTATTTTGGCCTTAATGTGAGGAGCCATCTTTACAGACAGTTAACTACAATCTGATAGTAATGCAAATCCGTTCACAGAAAAGAAATATGGATCGTTTTATTTTGAGAGGCAATTTGTTAAAAGCTTTGGTCTATTGTTGCAAAAAGCTTGTTTCGTTACAGGTTTATTGATTTCTGGTGCTTGGAAAATTCGTTTTTTACACTTCTAGCTGCTTATTCCAAATCTTCCGTCTTTGAATAACCGCTCCTGAAAACATTCTGAAAAACTTATAACCACATATATTTGATTGTTGAAATAGGGGAAAAGAGCTATTTCTCTTATTCGTTTTTTAATACTATCATTATAAAATGAGATTGTAAAATTCCCCATTTTTCTACAAATTATTTAAAATGCTCTTTTCAAACAAAATATTCTATACTATAATCATTGAACCAACCAAACCGTAATAAAATACTTATTAATAATAACTTGCGTCTACAACAATTTTCTTTAAAAATATATTTAAATGTAAATTTTTATTTCAAATTTTTGTTTTTAGGAGATAAAAATTATAATTTTACAACACTGTTTACCAAGTTGTTATTTTTGTCTAGCATGATTAAAAATATTTCTAAAATAATCTACAATTTTTTCTGATTGCCAATCTATTGTATTCTCTATCCGATCATACATTATAAATAAGTAAAAATTTAAATCTGAAAATTTTACATATTTTACTTTTCGATCCAACATTTAATTCAATATTTGATTTTTCATCAACTCATATGACAAAAAACACATGTATATTTCTATAACATATTTTACCATCGTCTTTAAATCAGATTCCTTTAATATCTGCAATTCAACACATTTTGTGCGTTTAAAACGAAGAAAATTTCAATCAGCAAAAAAAGCGATAAGTCCTACCATTTAATTTAAATTCTAGATATATAACTTGTAATTAGAAATAATGTAGGAAGACATATAGCGCAGCGATGACAGACAGTACTGAGGAGAACTTTCCACCCCTGTAAGGGCGAATGAGGGCGCGCTATAGACAGAGGCGTGTCTGCCCGTACTTCGTGATGTCGCTTTGCGACCGTTCCCGTTACAAATAGCATACGATAAATACCGAGAAGCCACACCTCGCACTACCCGACCTGCTTTCAA
>NW_025776878.1:0-122831 GCF_021130785.1 Homalodisca vitripennis | reverse complement strand
AATATACAAATGTCACTGATCGCACTGATGTGAAGCTAACTTTACTATAATTTAGGAGGAGTAATGTCATTTACATTACATCACGTAGTGTACTCTAAATGTTGATGTTGATGCCTTCCACTTTATTATGTTACGACTTTAATAAATTTCACTCACTTAATTTTTTTTTTGTGTTTTGGAATCGTCTACTGTTTTTGTATTATCTGCAGAAAAAATCCTGGTTTAATACCCTGCATTATAGTTTTTGAAGTGATTTTTTATCTTCCTTCTAATCCTTCCTTGAATGAAATTAAAACGCTATTTTATTTTAAATGAAAAATGGATACATTTTGGTTTAAATGTCAGTAAAAAGTTTGTATACATGGAACTTATATATCATATAATCATATTAACTTATATGTATACATGGTATATTATATTCAACGAGATTAAAAATGATGATTACAATTAGGGATTTTTTGTATGATTTAAATAGAAAATATACTGTACAAAGCTGAAATTGCACAGAATTACATGTGATTATTATAAACTAACTGAAATCATATTTTGATGATCGTTTTAAGCTCAAAAAGTGTTTTAAATAACCTCAAATTATGTGGACATTGCTTTAATAAAACAAATTTCGTATAATAACCTTAAAGATTTTAATAATTATTTCCTCTAATAAAAGCTATAGCCTAATTAAATAAATAGTAATAAAGTCTGATAAATAAAAATACTAACAATGAGTAAGTAATTCCACTGTAATTCGTATAAAATCTAATACACTACAGACAAAAAAGATTGGTTTTCGTAAAATAGGATTCCTTTGATAATACTAACATATAGAAACTCTGTGATAACCAAAGTTGTATTAAAAATAAAAATACATACAAATTAAAGGACATTTTCTAAATCACACTGAAATTTTGTGATAAATATTTTATTTTCTTCCACCTGAACTGAAATATTTTATAAAAAATAACGTAGGTGTGATTACTTTTTATTTGCGCTAATATACTTATAGTTCTATTATCTCTGCTGTCTTCTAAATATTGGAAAACACAATTATTACGACTCTAAGAGGAGTTTAATATGAAGTAACCCATCTTAGAAATAGGTATATGACAGACCAACTAAACATAAATCATGGTAAGTAACCATGTAAGATATCTCTGGAGGGATATCAATATATTATTTACATGAAAATAATTTTAATTTCCTTGCAATTTCCTTAGAAATATTGTAATTTTATTTAGGTTTCGTTGATTAAATATGATTTCCTTGTCATCTTAACCGTTCCAAACATGTAATTTGAGTTGTTCATATTGAAAATGTAAAACTTTTTGTTAATATATAAAAATTTTGGAATAATCACCCAAAAATATTTCTGGAACGTGTCACTTTACACTTTTCAAGAAATTGTTAAAATGTATGGTAAAAACTTCGTCAGGGAACATTTGTTTGGTTTTTCCGTTGTTATATAAGTCATCATAAATGGGGTATGAATCAAAAACATATACTTCCAATCAATTGATACATGATTATTCCTTTGAAAGAGAAGGAAACTCCCTTTTTGTTTCCTATGTATGCAATAGAGTATATTATTCAATTCTTTTATAGTAAAATGTATAATCAAAAAATTGTGTATAAATTCAGAATAATAAATAGTTTACAGTAATTGAGAATTTCTTTATCTATTTGACAAATACATTAAAAACTCCTGACTAAAATATTTACATTACAGCTCTGAATAAAAACTCTATCAAATGTGAACATAATTAATTGACGAAATTACAGGTAGCGAACGGCAACAAGTGGTTTTATGTAATGTACGTGTTTTATAATACGGACATTATTGGGATTATCTGATTTGTCCCTTTATCATCGAGATTTTTATTTTTTAAACTGCAGAATCGATTCTACAATTGTAATATAAAAAGACACACATAGGTTTAAAAACTCAAATATTGTGTTGGCGAGATCAATATTGCCTAACCTGATTATGCCAGTCAAAACATGGACACGAACAATAATCTGTGAGATAAATGAATTACATCTGGTTCAACTATCACTGACAATTACATCAAGTTTTGGTCTGTATATTGTTACTAACAAGGCATAATACTCCACACCACGTGCCACGTAACAGGCTTCATTGTGGTTGCATCCAAATCTATAACTCATTTCGTTCTGCAGGCAGATAGACAAACATACAATCGTACAGAACCAAATTTTATAAAAAACATACTCCAGACCAAATTCCACGATTGAGTATGCACCATCTTGGAAAGCCTTCTTGTCTGTGTACAAATAAAACTTTAACACACATTTAAATTCTACCGATTTAATCTTTTCGGGAAACCTTACCACATGATCATTTCAAGTATTTCTTTATTAAGTTATATTTGATAGCGGTTTTTAAATAATTTAAGTAAGAATCTATAACAAGTACAGTGGTACCGGTGAATAAAATAACATGTATTATTAAAAACTCTTATAAAGAGTTATTATGGTTTACTATCTATTCAGGTGGATCCCTCGTAATAGTACATATGACGCGTTCATTATCTAAGCTTCACCTTGATCCATCAGTTCAAATATAGTGTACTCTAAGGTAATATAGTGTACCTTGCTGATACATAGTGTCAGAAAAAGATTTTATAATGTTTGAATAATCATTGGAGATTAATCGTTTCTGCTCATTCAAAAAGTACCGCAGAAACCGGGCTTTGCGTTGATTTCACTAATTTATTGTGGTTCACTAAATTTCTATACCATGCCCTTCATACTTACATTAACTGCTTCTATACATTCTGCTTCGATTTTTATTCGGCAAAGTGAAGGTTTGAAACATAATTCTCCTTTTTGGAATCACACTGACAATGTGCTGAAGGGCAAATATTACACCCTTCGTCTACTCGGTGGATTGTATGGAATGCTTTGTACGCAGTTGGGGATTAAAGTGAAATTCAGAACTGCTTACAATTTTATTTTAGCTTATCATTTCAATGTCTAATAACGTCATTATAATGCTATTTGGTTTCGAATAATGTATCCCAAAACTCTAAAATATATATTTTTTTATTATTGGAAATCCAAACTTTTTAGCCCAAAAACAACTAACCTGCTCTTTAATTACGGGCTTATCGATCAATATGATGGTTACGTAAAAATTGATTAAAAGTAGGCTTTTTAATAGCCTAATGCTTAATTATATGTTTTTGTAATACATGTATAAATACATAAAAAGAGGATCCTTTTTTAGAATTGAATGGTTCAATTAAGAGATTGAAAATATTTGATTCGTTGCTTTCAAAAGAAAATAATCACATATGAGTTGGTTATTGTATTTTTATTTCTTAAACACATGCTATTGTAAGGAATAATGAACCTCAAAAATTAATAAATACCGTAATTCTTTGATTCATAAAACTCATTGTAAAATATTAAGTTGCAAAATGGATTAATCTAGTCCTTTCTTCAGGAAAATCTTATTTTCTACTCAAATGATATACTTGATGTCCTATAAAGTAATACAGCCTACCTTTAAATTAGTCTTGAAAACAGCGGAAGTATTTACCAAACCTTTTGGGGCAATGATTTATCTTATCAATATGTATGTCAGTCAGATATATGCACATAATATGTTCACTGGCACATTGATCCAAATTTTAACCACTGTATGATCTGTTCTAATGTAATATAAGGAATATATAGCTCCTACAAAAGTTGCTCATGATTATTTTACTAAAATGTTTTCCCTTACCGTTTTGCGTGGTAGACTAAACAGTTCAGTTCTAACCACCAAACACAGAGCCTGTAACTTATGCGGGTCTTTCAAACAATACAATGTTAGTTCTCTCTACCATGCTTTGCCTTTTAAACGTGGTCGCTAATGATTTATTTATTTTTTAAAATAAATGTTATGTAGTTCAAACCATAAAAACTGCCATACCCTCCATTAAAATATATTCATAATTCCTAAAAAAATAGATCTTGAGTTCGTGCATCTGATAAATATTAGAAGCTTTTTTTATAAATTATTGTGACCATTTTCGTGATTAATTTAAAGTCCTAAGATGTGTAACCATTAAAAATTTAAATTGACCGTTCAAACTTAATCTATGATCAGTTACAAAAATGCATAGTATTTCACTTCAACATTTACAACTGTACTAAGAGTAAACCAAATTCATTGCAGTTTAATACACTTATACTGTAAATAAATATGTTACTTATATAGTATTTATATACTGCCACACATGCATTACTACTCAAATTGTATTTATAAAGCAACATATTAATTATATTTTCATGCAATCTCGAAATATTTTTCTTATATTCCTATGAAAACCACTTATATATTTTTAGCAATAGTTAAACTCCAAAGGGTAATTCTTAATATTTTAAATAAAAACGGACAATGAAAAGATTTTCCAATTTATTGAAATATACATAAAATTTATATTATTTCTTATTATTATATATTATTATGTGTATAAAATATAAAACATTAAAACATTTTTTATTTCTTTGATATGTTTTACATAATAATTTTCCAGCTAGAATATTAGAGCTTCACAATTTAAAACTGCTCTTACTTTTGTAATAACAAAATTTATGAGATATACGTGAAAAAATTTCAATTTTTCATCATCGTCTGGTGAACTGTTGTTGTGTGCAGACTAGCTAAAATATGGAAACCTAAAGAAGCTATGAATAGTATTTATTCTAAAGGACTTTATTTACTCACTTTGTCATAATTTTATATTCAATTATAACAGTAGACATGTTATATGCGGTCTCTATAGGTCTGCCTGTGCAGTTATTGACCATTTTCGAATTATATCCCGACATATTTCAAAATTATGGCAAACATTAGTAGTCCTTAGTCATTAATAACCCCAGAGTAAGACCTCGATACGTTATAGGTAGGGCGTTATCTTGCACTAACATACATCTGGGTCAGTGAAATCAATCGCCTGAATATTAAATTCAATCCATTTACATTGTTGTGACGTAAACCTCGTGAAACTACTAAGGAATGTATAAACCTTAAACACTCACGATCCAAGTGATGATTTTAAAACACAATAGGTGTTTTACAAGATATATACCTTGACCGTTTCCCGAATACCGATGACTAGAACTGTTGTTACGGTTTAATATTGTTAAATTGTGAATTTTAAATAAATATTTTAAAGTAAAAACCAATTTTGTACACGCAGTTGTATTATTACACAACATAAAATAACTATAACTGTTTCTAATTATAAAAATATAAAAATTTAAATACTTGACACCTTTCTAAAGTTATAGACGAGGTTGTAGCAGTTTAAGAACATATCTTCGAGAACTTTGTTATTGGGCTACTTAAACTTAGTGAGCTTAAACTATAGCTTATATCCTCCGAAAAATAAAGAATGCGTTTTTACTTTTTATTTTTATTATAATTATAAAAAATATGCTTAAAGTTTAATGTATGCTTTCTATATGAAATAAAATATTTACCATACTTAAATAATAATTTAAATGTAAAAAATTATTAAATAATAATAACAATTAGAAAAAAAACCATTTATTATAATATTCTAAAAAATACTGGGTTTATTTAACCAGTTTTTATTATAGCGGTAGTATAAAAACTATTTAAGTAAACATATTTTACGTCAAGAGAACACTATCACTGTTTGCATAACTTTTTATAAATTGTGCCCGAAGAACTTTGCAACGGTAACCAGATTTTCACTTGTTCTCTAACATGTTACTTTCAATAAGTACACCTTATTAACACAATTATAAGTGTATATATTATAAGTAAGTACGTTATATTTCCTGCAATATTTAATTATCACATTTGTTTTATTAAACAAGATAATGTGTTTAATGTTATCTTAAGGTGAGTATTCGGAAATTAATCTTAAAAGCTCAAATGTTTAGCAGAAATTGTTTTCACAAAGGAAGTTTCCACGAAAACACAAACCGCAGTAATACAAACCACGCTGCCGACAGGGGTGGTACACAGAATGTTTCTGATTGTTCATTTCATGCCTCGCTTGCCACATCAAAATCATCAAACCAATTCCAAGCTCGTATGCTTTAATCTCACAGGTATACAGGTGAGTAATAGCACTGTGTTATAATAAATTTATATTTTATACGTGTTCTCTAATTACGACTGATTACATTGAAAGTAAAAATTTTTACTTGCTAAGTTTTCCTTTATTTTTAATCCATTCGTGTTCAAAATCTTATATTAAAACAAAGTTTACCCTAGTTAAAAAAAGTCTTTACTAACGTATATCTGGCACTAATTATCGTGCAGAAGTATTTATAATTATTAAAGTACTATTAAATTAGTTGTATATGCACTTTTGATATCCTACTAGATTTGGGTTTTAACCAGTATAATAATACGTTATTAAATTTGGTTGGATTCAAATAATTCAACGATTAAAGAGAAACTTGACTTATTATGTTAGCCGTGTAACTTTTTATACATGATTTATCCCGAGGATTTAAATGGATCCCGTTTTTTAGTGCTTAATTAAGTATTACAATTAATAGTTAACATATATGCAAGTTTAAAGTTTAACAAAAATAGTATATTAAGCTCGAAGTTAATATATGTTTCGAAATTCTGTTCATACTTTTCACTGTGTATGTCACACTATCTGATTCTGAACTAGTGAGATGAAAAGTACAAGATAAAATTTTATTATGATTCATCAAAATGTAGAGCTTCTAAAATGGCACCCAACGTTTTTCCAATTCTTTAATGATAAAAAAAACTAAATATTTGTTATATTTCATTAAAATATAAAGTTCTAATATTATTGTAGCAAATACATCTATCACGCGTACCTGATAGTTAGTACTGTTTATTATATGATAATATCGATTATTAATATGTTAATAGTCAATTAGTAACGATATTATGGCTCTACTCTTTCAGCGTATATAATTGAAATAACTATTGCAATTAAATGGTATACGAAACATTTTTTTAAATTTATGTGTTCTACTTTTTGTATTTAAAATAGTAAACGCAACGGATTTGAACTTCAAGGTGTATTCCGATAGCTTTAGTTGTTTGAATAGTAAATCCTGAAACATATATGAAACATGGGTTTGTAAGGTCGTGAAATATTCAATATATTTTATTATACTATAGACATTCAATACTTTATGCTCAACGCTCCCCGATTTACGTTAAAATTACCTATAAAGTTAGGTGTTTGATTGGTGTGCATCAGATCCTTAGCCGAGATATATTCCAAAAGGTTAACAGTAAAAACGTAGTTTTCTATAACGTCAGGCTAAATTTTATAAGCCCATGACAGAAATAACTAGTTAATCGTAGTAAGAAAACGATACATTGGGAAGATTCATTTAAATTTTACATTTCTTTTAGTTTGTAAATTCAAAGCACAAACAGTATGCATCTTCTTTATAATATACACCGCTTGTTAAGACCAACACACTAGACATCAGGTGACGTGTTTGACATAAACTTACTCTGCTGCTACTGCATGTCAAATGTCGGCTTGAGGTGGAAGGCTGGTTTATTTAATGAAATCAACTCTTTCAAACTTACCCTAAATGTGTAATGCAATATCCAATCTATTAACTCATTTTTACAATATACCTTCTGAAAAATACACAAAGGCAGTATAAAAGCACCGTTCCCTTAAAGAAAGCCGTGAGTGACAAAGGTTTTAAACATTGGACGGAAATTTCAAAGGGTACTCCCAAAGGCACAGAAATTATATAGGCCTTTTACAAACCTTATAACATTTCAAAATCTTCTTTAAATGCTGTTATAACTCCAATATTAAATGAATTTAACAAATTTCAACAGGAAATGCAATATATATTACATACACAATACATGTGTATATTATTAAAACACTTGAGTTTTAGGTAACAGCAGAATGTATATAGTGACTGGTAAAAAAGCACTGATACAATATTTAAATACCAAAGGGAGTCACTTTGAACATCACTCAGGAATGTAGTGTATTCTCTTTTTGTACTGCAATACTATAATGCATTATTTAAATATTCAAGAATATATAATATAGCGATGAATCAATACTCTTTTGATGTACGGCACGCAATATTATTTCGTAAAGTTTGCATTAAAAAATTTCAATGAATTAGCATTTTGCATTCGTGATGACCAATATTAATTCAAAGGTCATTTATTTCAAATATTAATTATTCATACTTAATTATTTAATATATTGTATTTAAAATTATAACTGAATACACAATATAATCTAAACCTATTGTTTTAAAATAAAAAAGATATTTATTAGCGGACATTAGAATTGATTATTATAACGCACTTGTTATTGTATTTACAGTTTGTATTTATTTTATATTATAACAACATTGGGGTGTTAAATTGTTATGTACAATCGTTACAGTGATTGATTAACTTCAAACTTGGAAATAATACAATCTTATTTTTAGTTTGATATATTTGACTGATATTTTTATTTCTTGCCAAAGGACCTTTTAATATTACTAAACGGTTTGTCAATTCTTTGTCAAAAATAGAGCGACGAAAATTCTGAAAGATTGAACTTTTTAATTTGCCATTTTTAAAATAAATCCATTATTTTTTAATTAGAACTGTTATTTTTATTTTAGAGAAATCGGAAAATATTTAATAGTTAAAAATGTATTAATAAATTCTACTGAATATTCACTCGGAGCTTACTAATCACAAAATATTTTATATCGTCTTGGATATCTCATTGATCATTTTAATTTTTTGTATTCTG
Source organism: Homalodisca vitripennis (assembly GCF_021130785.1). Classification (NCBI taxonomy): domain Eukaryota; kingdom Metazoa; phylum Arthropoda; class Insecta; order Hemiptera; family Cicadellidae; genus Homalodisca; species Homalodisca vitripennis. The sequence continues at coordinate 114,057 of NW_025776878.1, read as the reverse complement.
GAATATTAATACCTACAATCCAAACTTGGGAATAATATTACATATCATTTAAAAATATAATGATTACTATAAAGTGGTAAACATTTGCGTTATCACTTTACTAGATACCACTCATATTTAGATATATTTTAACGTAAAAATATTCTAGCAATAAAATGTTTAGATAAATCAATAGGATGTGCAAGTTCCAAAGTAAAACTTTTATTTTTGATTGTCTCCATACAATGGTATTAAAGTATTGTGTAAAGTGACCAATATTCTATAAGAAAAACTATGTTTCTGTAGAAATCCCACCTTTTATTCAAGAATAATGTATTATAATTAAGGACCCGACAATTTCTTCTATATAACATGTCGTTGTCTTTCTGTTACTCCGTTTTTGCGATAACATGTGATGTACAGGTTCTAGAGAACAACTTGGTATATACGTTCATGTTGGTCCATGAAAGAACTGTGCAGTATAGATTTTGGATTAGAAAAGGTAAGCTTTTGTAACATAAAATGTGTCATTATAATAACCAAGGCATCAGCAGTTTGTCAATTTCGCTCAACTAACCACAGATACCTTATTATACTCTCTAAATTTGAATAGAATACGCAAATATGTTGAAGAGCTTTTTAATAATTTACTGTGGTTTTAAGAGTGTTAGGAGAGAGTTTCATTAATTTTACAATATTCATATTTTTAGAGGATGCAATGAATATTTTTAAATCTCTATTTTCAAAATAAAACCCGATATTGGGAATATCTGATTGCTTATTTCAAGCTCCACTAGCTTAGGATTCAATCGCTTACACTTTTTTCTCTCAAGATTAGTTTAACGAAGTCTTCGCTAAAGTCACTGTGAATTTTTGTAAATAATTTTGAAATACGTTATTCCGAACTTGTTTAGAATTACTATATTCAAGCAGTCAAATCCTAATATTACGATTACTGTACGATCAATCGTAATATTAGGACTTGACTGTTTGATCGTACAGTACGATTACTGTACGATCAATCGTAGATTACTGTACGATCAATCGTAGATTACTGTACGATCAATCGTGATAGTAGGATTTTATCGTACAGTACGATTACTGTACAATCAATCGTAATATTAGCAGGCAAATCCTAATATTACGATTGATCGTACGTATAATACTATTAAATTTATATAATTTTTTTGCGATAAAAGTATTTTAAAAATGGTTGATATTTCAATCCAGGAATATTGTATAATTTTATGCAAGACTAGAAATAATTTTCAGTTTTATTTATTCTGAATATTTCATAATTAACTGAAAATCTCAAGACGTAGAGGACTTTAAAAGCCCCAGAAACTCTTTGGAGTTACCTACAGTTATGTTATTAGCTTATATAAGTTAAAGTAACAGAGTAAAAGTAATAATTTCCGATGAGTAAGTTACTTACATAATTCTGGAGTTTATCTGTGACAAGTTTGTTGATTTAAAGTAAAATTTACAATTAAAACGTATTTAAAAGTTTTTGCATTGGGCGTTTCTTTATAGTTTGTTTAACCTATATAAACTTAGCAACAGATGTACTTGGTGGTCATTGTTATGAATTAACTTTCTTATTGTACTAGTAGGACATGTATATTGCGTAACATGCTTAATTGCAAAAATATTTCAATACTATAGGTTATTTCAAACTCGAGATACAAAGATACACATCAGACATTTTTCATTGCGCAACCTTCGCCCCCCCCCCCCACAGACAAAAACAACACTGAGAAGAAAATCTGTGTCAGCCAACTGAGTGATAGGGTTCTGTTGCAGATAACCTATTTTTAGAGAAATCATGCCACATGATACATTTACTTTTTATTTCTTTAAGTTGGGTTTCGTAGCTTTCTTTATTTAATAAAAGTTTATATATCAAGTTACCAAAAGATGAAGTATGTATTGGAGTCACTTAGCTACATATTATAACATTTGAACATCTCTCATAGTTGATCTCAGTTTGTGTAAAAAGTTAATTACCATCCAATTTCCTGTTGTTATCATGGTTACCGTTCAAACCAATGTAAAAACATGCGGTAACGCTCAGTAAAATAATAATACGTAGAGGTATGCACTATTATCACACTCAGTGCTTCCTTTTTATAAATGAAGTTTTATGCAAAAACTATCAAGGCCATCAGTCAGTTCGTTTTTGAATTGACGTGCAGACAGACAGACATACAGAAATGAAATATTTTCAGCCCCTCGACTGACAGGCATCGCTTACGCTCAACCAACGAAAAGGCAAAGTATAAACATAATTTATAGCTACGCTGAATGTATCTGTATGAATGTAATCCACAACTTTCTTGATTGGTTGCAAATAAACACAATGAAATGGAATATGTCTCTCCCCCTCTATAATCTCGTGACATGAACAATTTTACCGTCCAGTGATCTGACGATTGATAGTTGACTGACAGCCTGTGTTTGTATAACGACGTTACGTGTTAAATGCCGGGCATAACTCACAATATCGGTTGACGTACAACGGAAACTCACATCACACCGCTTATCTCACGTATAGCTTGTTTCACTGGACATGACAATCGATCACTTTTTAGTTCAAATTTATAAATAATCGCTTTTTATATAGAATAACTGAACTATATAAATTTCTACGCTTACTTATTTTCTGCAAATCATTGAATATGTATCTTTAAACTATATATATATTTTTTTTTTTCTTTTTACTGTAGTTATAACACACACTCGTTTGAACAACAATGTTTTCCTTTGGGACAATCAGTAACTAGATTGTCATATAATGTCCGCTTTAAAAATGATTGGAAGAAGAACGTGCTAACAAAATATATGTGAAAAACGCTAATTCCTAAGCGTGTACTAAATTTTGGTTTGATATTTTATTTTTTAAGGTTTAGATTAAGGTTAAAAGATGCACAGGACATACGTTTTAGTTGAAATAGTGAAAGTTGGAACATAGTTATAGGTTTTAATTTACAATTTATATAAATTAAAATATTTTAGCTGTAATAGTATTTATTTCATAATATTTAATATTTTTATTTGTACCTTTTTGGAGAGAAAATAATACAAGAAAGTAGTGATGAAAACTAAATCACTGGAAAGTACATCGTGTCGCATTGGAGATTCAATAACACCCAGGGCATTGGTAGTTCGACAGTTATTGGAAAAAATGTCCAGTATCCAACCAACGTTTTTCTGATGTTTTTCACTCCAAAGCAGAGTTTTACAAAAGTAATACTAGACAGATTATTTGTAGATGTTTAATATATTAGTTGCTATGAAATGTAAAAATAATTATATTCAATTATTAAGATGGGTTTTACAGAGCTTAGAAAACTAAATATTTGTAAAATATTTATTACTATGGTACAGAAACTACATCGATCTTTGTAAAATAAATAAATATATCTATTATTTATTTTCATTTTATACATAATATGTGCAAAAAATGAAGGTCTCAGAATGTCTTCTTGAGTAAAAAAAAAACAACATATCACCTGATGTGTACATGAAATTAAATTTAATAAAAATGTTAAAAGTATTTTACTGGCCATGGGCTAAGACAGAAATAAAACTTTGAAAAACAATATAAGATATACCTGTAAAATGTAATAGAACTATTGCTATCAGAAGGCTTTAAATATATTTATGCTGGGACCCGTCACGGTTTTTACGCTAGCGGCACCTCGAAGCACTTAAATAATATGTGAATTTAATTTACAATAGGGTTAATTTTTGTTATAGTAGAAATATTTGCAACAAATGGAAATAAAACATTAAAAACGTTGTTTGGCTGTATCTTAATTGCACGTTACCAACCGCATTCATAAACAAAGGATTAGTAACCAATTCTGCACTTCAGTTATAAATAAAAACAAAAGTTCATCCAACATCACATTGTTATAGTGGTTTAGAAATATGAAATTAATTGTCTGTCATGTGCCAGTGAAAGAAATAACTCATAACAATGGTAGAATTTGATTTACAAATAGCGCTAAAATAAGCTATTTAAACATATAATAGTTCAGGTCTCAAAATAAGTCCAAAAGATATACCTAACTGTTTTGTATAAAATATCTCTAGTATTACTCCGATAGATTATTTAATTTAAATATTAACTGTAGTATAAAATAGGTTATAATTATATAATAGGTACATATTGAATTAATTTTAAACAGTTTTCCAACCAAGCAAACAGTTGCAATTAACTGAGTTATATCCAAGAGTCTAGAGAAAATACGAATTTTGATCTAGAAGTGTAGACGCAGAAAGTGGTTTGATCTCAGAAGATCTGTTGATGTAGTTAGGGCCACAATTTCATCATCGCGAACCGTCAAGGCCCAATTTACCTCTTCGAGTCTTAGGTTAGTTTGTTTGGGATGAAGACGTAATTCTAACTTCCGGAAGTAACTTTGTAATTAAGCCCCATATTCACGCGCACTCTGGTAGAACTTTTAATAACCGAATATAGTGAAACGACCATGATATGTATCCGCTAGGAGCAAAGTTAAATTTCAAACACTTTTATGTCTATTTTTGTTATAGGCACGTATATGATTCTTCATTTTAAATATATAATTATAATGATTTAAAATCTTTTTCGTTTTTATTGTAAAGCGTGCAATATTTGTATGTTTTAATGACAAAATACATAAGCATGTATATGTTTTTATATGAATGACCAATAAATGCTTCATAAAGTAACGTTTGGATACGTATCGGTCATATCTTTAAATGACTCATCTCCCGTAATACAATGGTCAAACATTAGACCGTAATTGTATTGGAAAAAAAATCAAAATAACGGCCAGAACAGTAGGCCCTTAAAGGGTTAACCTCCCGACGATATAGTAAGATTAGATTACTTATTGCGTAATACGTAAAATCAAACAAAGGAAAGGTGTATTTGAATGAAGATAAAGTTAACTCCTAGTTATTACTCGTTACGGAATATTTGTGTTACCAAACCAAATCAGTTCATTAGGGAATATAAATAATTTTTGATAGGACAGATATTCCCTGAAGTTGTTGAGAGTAAGTTAAAAATAACGTGTTGCGTGAGAAAAATTTATTATAGCAAACAAAAATTGCAAAGATTATTGAGTAGCAAAAAAATATAAATTGTTTTATATACACGTCCTATTATTAACAGTTCTATTCCTACTCATTATTTTAAATACAAGTAGAATAAAACAATAACACGAAATGGGGAAGGAAAGTAAAAACTATTTATGCATTACTATATATATATATATATATATACACACACACACACACACACACACACACACACACATATATACATATATATATATATATATATATATATATATATATATATATATATATATACTAATCACTGTGTTAAATATAAGAAAACAAAAGAACCATTTTCACTTCTATATTTCGGGGGATTTAACACCCCCGTCTTTAGGAAGTTTCAAATAAAAATTCATAGAAAACTATAAAAAAACATGTAAACATGTTATCTTTATTATGCGAACTCAACATTGGCATCGAAAATATAATTCACTCGAACCATAAGAGCTCATACAGGTGCAAAACTTATGAAATTGAGTACGAAGCCGCGGGTAACTGTTAGTTCTTGTATATAAAACTTTGTTTAATTATTTTTCATCTACTCGGTTTCAACCAGGTGTTATTGAATTTTTAATTCAATTGCTTAACTTGTATATCTCTCTTTTTGTTGATGTAACAGACCGTCTTCTGTTAATTTCCAATTAAATATTTAAAATAAGTGTATATATATATAATATATATATACTTTTTGTATATGCTTCAAGAATGCTGAATGCATAATATCTGGTTTTAAATTTACGATCATAGACAATCAAAGCAACGAAGCAAAATAGAATACTTTATTAAAAACCTGCAAGAATATTTAAATTTGCTATGTTCATACAAAAATTGTAAGTTTTTTCGCTGCAACAATTAACGTTATACTAATAACCACCCCTCGTATAAAATACCCTAATCTAATTATTTTTGTATTTTAGCTGCTGAAAATACATCCTATAACTTACATGGTTCTTATAAATTTTTCATAGGAGTCATGAAACCCCCCTAAAATGCCCCAAAGAAAGTATGGAAAAAACAAATTAACGTAAGTAATGAAGATACTCCACTATTATTATCAAAATGAAATGCAGATATTGGACCAATACATTACACTACATTATGTGTAATCAGGACTATATTTAATTTAAAACATATAAGTTTAGTTTACGTTTCAGTCAATCATGTGGGCGTTTCAGGAGTATTTAACTTTAATTTAACTTAAAGGTTATATAACATAGTAACTGATGTCTGTGATCTACTTTGTTCAGACATTGTAAGAAACACTCATATTATCAAAATTAAAATACAGATATTAGACCGATACACGTGTAATTATATGTAATGTCAGGACTATATTTAATTTAAAAGATATATCAGTTATATTCTTGTTTCAGGAGTATTTAACTTGAAAACTGAGGTTATTTAAAATAGTAACTGAAATCCGTGATCTACTTGTTTAAACATTGAAAGAAATACTTTATTGTGAATTCACTAATAATTATAATTAGTTTCCAGACAATAGATGTCATTAAAATACGAAATACGTGCCACACTATCGACCTATATTGAGCTGCCTAGCTTGAGACCTACTATTTCTGTACAGCTTTAATGATATCTATTTGTAACACCTCTTTCGCCACGCTCACAGCTGCTCTCGCAATACCCGTTAAAATCAGAAGAGAATCTAAAATAGAACGCTACTGTGCGATATTTACTTGTTAAATTAATTTACCGGTCATTATTAAATCTGGAATCGCCTTCAATGGAGTAGATTAACCACGTATCCTTTTTTAACTTGTAAACTTGATTGCATATACTTTAAGATATTTTGCATTCAATGTGAATAAAATTTAAAAAATCAGCCGAAATGCCCATTTTCGCACAATTATATTTACAGTGTAGGTAGCTAATTATAACATTCTTAATATCAAACAATCTTTTAAGTAAGTTTATTTAACTTTGCTTCATCTTAGTCGGATAAACTGGAAAGACATCTTGATTTTAGATCCTTTGATCATATGTTAGTGAGGGATGGTAGTATTTATTTACTATAAAATGTATGAAAGTAGTTTTAAACATGATATGGGGAACAAATAAAGCAAATACTGTGAAAATATATGATCTTTTTCAATTTTAATACCAAAACTGTTATGCATGTTTCTTATTTTTTTTAGAAAATGTCAACATCTTAAATTAAATATTAAACTGTATTATTTTAAACCTTGGGTTGAAAGAACTAAACCGTTTCCTGAGTTATATGAAATTGCAATAAATCTACATTATATACATAAAGTGGTTTAGAAGCAGCGGCTTAGTGATAAAGTGTGTTGAGCAAACAGAATATAAACGAATGCACTGTTCGCCAACGAGAAAGAATGTCGATTGACCGATGCAGCGTACCAGTATGTGCATTCTCATAAGTAGTCAATGCTATGACTGATTTCGTTGAAATAAATTATGATGATTTAGATTTAGGTAATAAAAAATCAGTCGAGACGAAGTCCGAGTGATAGGAATATGCTGTACATTAGGTGAATAGCCCTTCCACACTGGCCCTAATACATAAAAAACACAAAATATTACTTAATGTAAAACGTTAAATAAATTCCATATAATATCTCAATTAACGTCGTTTTTGTTTAAAACTCTTCAGCAATTTATATGTGTTTACATTGTGTTTCCAAAATGTAGTCTCTTGTGTTTTTATTTTTTACTTACCGGTAGGTCAAGTAACTGAAAAACTTCTTATTGCACTTACTCCTAAGAGGACCTTTGCGATTATTGCACTTACTCATAAGAGAACCTTTGCGCTTATTACACCTATTTGTAAGGGGACCTTTGCGCTTGTTGCACCTACTTGTAAGAGTACCTTTGCGCTTATTGAACCTACTCATAAGAGGACCTTTGCACTTATTGAAATTACTCCTAAGAGGACCTTTGCGCTTATTGCACTTACTCCTAAGAGAACCTTTGCACTTATTGCACTTACGTCCTAAGAGGATGTTTGCGATTATTGCACTTACTCCTAAGAGGACCTTTGCGCGTATTGCAATTTCTCCTAAGAGGACCTTTGCGCTTATTGCACTTACTCCTAAGAGAAGCTTTGCACTTATTACACTTTAACCTAAGGGGACCTTTGCTATTCCGGAGTAGCATGGTAATTAGGATAAGTAAAGTTGGGTCACCTCCTATGGATACACAATGAAGAGGAAAAGAATGGAAGGTCACCTTTGATCCAATCTGAAGACAAAGTGGGCAGGAACAGCACTCCCTCGTGTCTAGGCTAGCAAGAGCCTTTAACTCTAAGAGAGCTCCATCCATTCCAGCATGCATACTCCTTGGTAGACTAGATCTATTGATCAATCCTTCACCCCAAAATCTAGATTTTTGCGGTTAGTAATGTGTTACTCCTGGATATACACAGGGTTGCCTATATAAAATGACATCGGTTTTTGCTGTACGTAGTTTAGGTTTAACCATAGATTTCTTATAATGAACGCAGGTGGAGAAATACCCAGTAGTGAGCGCTTGTGAAAAATTAAAAATTTTGTTTAAAAATGTAAAGATTTATCATTCAGCAATCCATAACTACTTATTTAAAATAATTTTAGTGACATATAATTCAAAATATAAATATCCTTGAAAGAATTATTAAACTTAAATACGTTTAATATACAGGTATATGCTAATACTCAGCTGCAAATACTTTTTAACACATACATCCACGATAGGAGGTAATGTCGGCTCAAATACAAATTTCATTAAACTATGTATGTAAAACTCTCAAATGTTCTCATGAATATTATTCCCATTCCAAAATGTACCGCTTGCTACGAGAGTAGACTCAGCCTACAAGGCCAGTGGCACCGACAGAAATAGCGGGAGGTGTTTAGTCATGTTGGTTGTTTACTGTTGTGGCCACCCGTTATTGCTTCCTGCTCCCTGGCTGAGTTTTGTTTCCTCTTGCATTAGAATACTGACCATGCAAATACTTCAACTAAACAAATACTGGCCATACATTTCATACTTTAACCATACGTGGATAATTAACATTTGCTTTTATGGAGCACCAAACTCTTACTTAAACTTTTTATATCTAGTTATAAATTTATTTTATATTCATATACAGTGTGAATAATATTTTATTACAAATTTTTACGTCTAGTATTTAAAGTTAAAATTTTAGAGACAAAAAGAGGGAGATTGGAATAAGTGAAACAAGTGATTAATAGCGGTTGAGTGGGTTTTATCCATTTAGGGTTGAAACCTACGATATTAAAGGTTTGGTTGAAATAAGACATCCGATAAATGTTAGGTGGAATTTTTATACAAACGTAGCTATTGCAATTGGCCACATATCTTTACTAAGATCTTAAAACCGAACTTTGTTGTAAAGTGTATAAATCAAACATACATGAATAATCTTGGTAAACACCGTAAAACCATCCTGTCAAATAATTGCCGGTGGCATTTTAAAACATTCCAGAATGTTAAAAGGTTACCTTATCTTTATGCAATAAACGTGTTTGTTATAAAAACCTGTTATTATTTCGAACGGTTTTTGACATATTAAGTACATGATACCCCATGAGATTACATGGATAATATTTCCGTTGCCAAACTATCTAGCATAATCTTACAATTAAGCCGGATTATTTGTAAATGAGATTTGTTCCCTCTTCGTTATTTATGCAACTTACAAAACGCAAAAACCTGGTGCGTGTGAGAAGAAAACTTCTTGATGACCTCACTTACACAGTGTTTTCACCATACAGTTAGACAATCAAAGTTTCCTCTAGATAGTTTTCTTCATGAAATACTTTATTATTTGAATATCTCTTGTTAGCACAGTTAACGCTCAAACTATCACCGGAGTAGTTCGAGAAAGTTTCATTAATGTGTCTCTTTGACTGGTATATCGAGAACTAACCAAACTAAAGATCTGAAAATTGCATAAATCTTCTTTTCCGTATAAAGAAACCTAAAATGCTATTGGGTGATAAATATTAAATTAATATTCCGAAAAATTAACGACCAATATAACATGTTTCGCTCATTTAAAGACAAGCAGGTTGTAGTCCTGAGGGATTCTCAAAATATGTATAGGCATATATTCAAACCAGGGAGCATAAGAATGTACATATTTCAGCACAATCTGTTGTATAATGTACGCATGAAAACAAAACAAACAAACAAACAACCAAGTCACCTGCGCGTTTTTTATATTATTATTATCTATGTATATTTAATAATAATATGTTCATAAAGTATAATTTCTTTTGTAATTAGAGTTTGAAACAATTCATTTTTGAAGAAACCTGTTAATTGTGATAAATAATTATTTATGTTATTGATCATATGCTCTGAAATGTGTATGACGATAACAAATAGATTTATGAGTAGTCTTAAAATTTCATTTAGAATTTATTAAAGGCCTGTGCAAAAACCATATATTTGGCTGAGTCTAATATAATAATGACGAATATACTGTCAGCGTTTTGTATACCTTTGCCCCCATGATAACAACAAAACTGTTTGATTAAATTTCTTTCATGGATATCACAATAAAAGCAAGATCATTAGCCAATTTTGATCATTTTAGCTCCTAAAATTCAGTTATATTCAGTGCAGAATTAATGAAATGCCTCTAAAAATTATTTGAAAAGTTAAGGTTTTATAATATCAATGAATATTTTTTTTATAAACTATAAAAATATATTAACCTGTTCACTTTCTTAATTTACGATCTTTTCAACGTTTATTAAAATTAAATGTTTGAGTGATTTAGTAAAACATTTATTACAGTTATAAAAGTATAACACCACGAGCAGCAATATATTTCAAAGAAATATGTACGGGCGTATATCAGACATTAATAACGCCACACAACGCTGGACGTTGGTCAAATCAAATGTCAGTTAGCGCTAATGACCTATGATATATAAAACTCTTATACTACTACATTTAACAGTAATAATGGAAGGCTGAAATATTTACTACAATTATAAACTTAAAGTTATTGCATAATATCTAGTCTCAAAAAATTAAAAAAAGTGTGATGAGACACATTTCGACAAAGTCATTTAAATCTGTCTCATTTATTGAGGTTTAATTTAAATAACATAATAGTTCGCTCACTATAAGTAAACCCAACCGTGGCCGAAAGAAATCTATTCTTAGCGTTTATGGACGCCAAAAAAGAAATAAGCAGCAATAAATAACTGTTTATTCTCTCTTATTTTTAATATTAAATGTTTCAACTCACGTTTAAAATAAAAATATGTAGTTTTACTGCATGGTATTGCAATGTGACTTGCAAAATTCGTACTCAATAATATACACAATAAATAAAAGAATAGAGAACATTTAAAAATACAAGAGGTGAACTCATTAATTTTTTTAATTTACGAGTATCTTTGTTTAATTAAATGAATAAACTAAAAAAAACTGGCTTGAAGTATACTACTCCCTCTGAACTATCCTATCGCCAGAAAAGCTATACTTATAATTAATATGCTGTTATAGTATTGAACACTATACCTCATAATACTGAGAATTTATTTTCCATCATTTCCTCAAGCTAGTCGATGTACAAATAGGGGGGATTTGTAGTTATAGAATAACATGAGATTGTTAGACCACCTATACTGTTATTCATTTCAGGAATTAAATTAAAAGCATTTTCGCAGAGCCTGTAATGAACGCTACACACAGAAGAAAATTTCACCCACTAAATCCATCATACACAGTGGAGCTAAAAAACACTTTCCAGAAGACGTTCCAGGTGGCTACTGCGGAACAGTAATTTGGCCGCAGTATTGTGAATTCAACACATTTGTGATATTCGTTTAGGTGCAGTAAACCTGGTAGCGTTCGATATACATACTACAATGTATTTTAAATACAATTTGAAAGGAAGTCCTATATTTTTGAAAATGAATTAATATTAGGATTAGGATTATTAGGATCTTGGGGTTTTTCACTTCAAAACAGAATGAAATGCACTCAAGCATCAATGTTTTGTTCCGCCCGATGTAAGGGACGCTCTATATCAAGGAAGCCGAGATGCTGACCCAAATACAACAACAATCCGATGTTATCACCCCACTCCCAGTTTCTGCTATTTATGTTTGCTTCCAAGCGTTGTATCTACAGCTATAGATGTCTTCAATTCCGATATCCACTGATGTACTCGTATTGTCGGATATGAATCATCTATAGTTAGAAGTATAATACATATAAGTTTATTTCTTTCACTATTATTATTTATAGATTACCAATTCTAACAACGTGACTAATTAGTATAATTACGGAGTTGGGACCGATAAAATAATTTAAAAATAAAACACATTCTACAGAATCAACATTTTTAATAATCAAATCGTTAATATTAGATTCATAAACTTTATTCCATGATATATAATTAATAACACTTGCTAATTATGTCCAGTTACTTTAATGATGTAATTATCCAGATTCCTTTAATTATGTTCATTTTTATGAACATAATCTGTTAGTACCATTATCAAACTCAACCTTTTTATGGGATTAAATTTGATAAAACTGAGCAATAAATATAGGACTTAATACAAAAAACATGATTGCGCAGTGAATATTAAGGTTAAATGATTACCAATAAATTTTTTTTTTATTTAAGCTGTAAAAAGAATCTTAATCTCTTAACGATTTTCTTTTTATAGCATAAACTGTTTTTTGTTGGATTTATTTTGTTTTTATACAGTGGCTGGTTTTAATAGTTTAGATTCGTACTTTTTCATGCAAAAAGTCTTGATTAGTGTCTTGTAAAAATTTACCTTTTTTTAACTGCTTTTTTACCTTCTACTAATTGAAATTTTACTATAAGTGTCCGTGTTATCGTTACGTAAACTAAGCCAATCATCTATTGATGTTTCGTATATTTCCATGATACAATAAACAATATAAATTTAACCATAAATAATAATATCCTATAATAATAATAATAATGCGTGATGAGTAATATACAACAACAAGCGGTAGCTTTCTCCATTGTATCTACAGTGATCAGATCAAAGTGAAGACCCTTCTGACATAGACCAAAAAGTGCTGACATCTTACTAGTGAAAATGCCAGAAGTATTATCGTGATGATCGGATTTCATACGAGTATAATAATTCTTGTGAAATATTATGGCAGACAACAGACTAAATCTGGAATAAATAACCGAGCGTAATATAAAGTCAGTAGCACACTTACACTACATTGCTATAAACGTAATATAACGTCAGTAGCACACTTACACTACATCGCTTATAAACGCAATACTACGTCATCAGCACACTTACACTACATCGGTATTAACGTATTATTACGTCAGTAACACACTTGCACTACATCGCTATATACGTAATATTACGGCAAAGGGGTTTATACTTTTGAGATGGTAAGAGAGGGAGGGAGGGAGTGAGATAGAACGAGAGAAATATTGCTACATCATGGTTAAATTGATAACTTTTTGAGGTTATAAGACCGCAAAGCCTGTTCTTAACTAATGTTGACTTTACCGTGACGATATATTGGGTCGGAACTGTAAAAGATTGGACTAGCCGTTTCCGCTGGAAATAAAGGAAGGCTATCAAGGCTTTACGATGCGGAAGCAAGCCGACATCTTCCCCTCAACTTAACGACTATTTAAAAATAGCCACAAGTAAGTTTATGTGTTAGCTATTAAGCTCAATTTAAATATTTTGGATACCAAACAGTGTACTAATATATATTACTGTTTTGGATATGAACTTTACATAAATATCTTGTGTTTCAAATCGTGTTTTGTTAAGGAATAATCACATAAAATATACAGTATGTATATAACACGCACACAAGCTTCTGTTTTCAAATCACTGTTTTGTATTCAACACTTTTAAGTTATAACGTTCTAAATAGTAAATACTAGTAAATTTATATTATTACTAGTAGTAATTTTCCTTTTTGTTGCATAAACACAATCCTAACTTGAATTTATTTTAGATATCTGTTTTATAAATGCCATTCATGTTTGTGTATTTACATTATTTCATTTTAAATCAGTACATTTAGAGATACATATCCACAATAAATTTAACAATACCGTACAAAATAGTACACAGTGTAACTGATACTGTTCCGCCGGCAGAGAAGTTTAACACACTACATGTTAAACGTTGACCTCCTGCACCCGCTCTTAATTTAACTCCACTTTAAAAGTAATGCAATTACTTACGTCTGAGTACTGTTCCATCTCATTTTTCACCTTTTTAAATTAGTGTAAAAGAAGTGCTACCTTTTCTTCCATGACCAAAACAGTGTTGAATCAAATTAATCTTATGAGGGTAAAAATATATTTTGTTTGATAATAAGTTTGAGTAATCGTTTCGCAATCGTATCTTTAAAAAATAATTATTTTATAATTACAATACAATTATTCCAAATCTAACTACATATCCACACTAAACTGTACAAAACTATGATAATATAAAAAATATCGATCAATTTGTAAACAAAATCTTATATAACATCCATACTTGGCCAGCCTCTGACAGTTTTTTCGACAATTTTACCGCGCCCCGGGCCGGACCTCTAAAAACGTCTACGGGGTGACAGGGGCGGATCATGTCGGGGCCCGGAGAAATATCTTTTTTATGGATGATATTATTTATAATAAAAGCGACATTAAACTTATTTCTTTAATTTTAATAGGATACTAAAGCTATCGAACGAGTTTAGATATAAAACACTATACAGGTATATTTATTGTGTTAACTATACGGTTAACTATACCGTACTGCAATTACCTGACATTTATTCTATTAATACTTCCCTTCCTTAATAATATTTGTTTTATATCAAAATATGTAGTATAAGCAAAACTATCAAACAATTTATACAAATCCATAACATTAATAAACTTATAATTTTCCATTACTAGACAGTTTAAGGAGTAGAAAGGAAAGAATTAAAATTAACCTGGTTGGTATTTTTGACGGTCTATATAGTTGTCATTTTTATATTATCTGTCTCAAACAAGCTTTTAACGTTTTATCCTCGTACCTTGCAGCTAATCTAGAATTAATTTATGTAATGTAAAAGGTATTATCTCGCGGGACGTTTTTGTTCGTTGCTCTGATGGGTGGATTTATTAATGTTAATGAGACTAGTCGACAAATATAAAGTACATACATTCAAATCGTGTATTATTGAGCATTAAGACGGTTTAAATTGTTTTCGTTACTAACCTAGTTTTATATTTGACTGTAATATAGCCTCCAAAACACGCAATACATCCCTTGAAGTTGTGCATATCCACGTAACATAATAGAATTCTAGAAAGACTGATTTGAAGAATCTGAGAGATGTATCAAATATTATAATTACAATTGCTAATACGTATTCTAAAGGAAAAGCTGGATTTCAAATCCACGTAACCATTTCCATATCCGTTATCGTAATAAAAGTTTCACTGAGTATTTACTTGGATTCTTAGTAGTCAATATTACGAAGAATAATTCATGAAACCGTCTTATAATTAAATGCCTCATTGCAAAGGTTTAGTACTTATGGCTACATAGCGATTTTTATCCCTCCCTTTTACTTTTTATTTTCTATTTATACTTATTAATAAATAAAAACATTGCAATGACAAAATATATAAACATTATTATTATTCAGAAGAGTGTATGCAATAGGCTTCAATTCTGTTACGATTATAAGTGGCTGTTTATCCCAAATCGATAAATCTTACTAAGAATGAATAAACTCACAGGACCAACACATTTTTAAAGTAGCATTATTCTATTTTGAACTAATTAATATTTTCTGTTATGACGCTAGATTATTTACGATGTATCTTTGTAATAACTATGACCATGAAAAAAATTAATGTGATAATGCACGTTTTTGGTGATAAAATTATGATTTACTAGGGATTTCTGCGTTCTCTTCACTGACATAGTTTCTGCTTAAAGCTCCTCCTCTTATTCCATACATATTAATATCATGTACAGCCATTAAATTTAAGTTAAAATTGCCGTATATAAGATTTATAACGTTTAATAATAAAACAATGTATACTCTTTCCAGCTGTCAATATACAACATTTTAGACAAATAAAAATGTGACTTTATTCCAGAATTGTGAAAAAAAACTCCAATCATCTGCATCTCATAAAAGGCCTGGAAAAGCTAAAGTTAGTTTTTTACAGCTGTGCCACAATATTTTTCCATATTAACTTTCATGAGGTAATGTCCACAGTTGTTCTCTGTGCAACAATCGCACAAAAGCCACATCGTCAGGTTTAATTTTGCTTCTTAGAGTAGTAGAAAACACCAATCGATAGTGTATTAGAGTGTTGTGCGCAGTTATTATTTATTTTTTAAATACGCTTCAAAAGGGAATAAAAGCTTTACCATCTAGATGTCAACAAACTTTTAAAAATTAAAATATCTTTACGTAAATACCGCGTATATTGTTCCACGTACTCAAGAAGGTTTTTTACTCGTGACTATTTTAGTATCTTCCTCCAACAGAATAACGGGTGCCTTAATTTAGCCACACAAGCACAATTTTAAACATAATCCACGTTTACTACTTTATTTTTAGTCGTAACGTTAAAGGAGGTGTCTCCTTTTAAAGATATATCCAATACTTATCCTCAAGCTTTGTTAGTTTATGAATAATACAATTATAAAAAAAAGAATATAATGAAAAGAAAGAAGACTTGGAGTCTTATTCATAAGACCTTTAAGCACGCAATCTGCTATGACTCTTTGAACAAAATTAATGGCTTAAAACTCAATGATACTTGAAATGCGATTTGAAGTTATGCGTTTGTTAAAATGCTTAATAAATTATTCTCATTATTGATGTATATTATATATGTCTTTCATAATAAAGAAATTTGAATGCGAATTTGCCAATAATTACGAGTATAACACGTTGACTGCGAAAGACGTCTTTTAACTGGTGGGAGGGGGAGATAAAATGTAGCCGGTCTTACTCTGGGTATACCTGCAGTGAAGGTGTTAAAACTTTCCTTATGGTGCGAAACAAGGTATTGTTACAATTATTAAATACGTTTATCGACTAGGCTAGTTACTGTTTCCTAATTTCTACAGATGTTTCTAAGTTCGTTGTTGAAAATTCAAGTTTATATCTAAGGCTGAGATGGATCTAGGACAGTTTTTAACGCCAAAGTAAAAACTACGAGGCGGTCCTTTATGTAATAAAGCACGAAACACCTGCTTAAGTGAGCCAGATTGGAAGTGATGGGCCGTTACTGTGTCTTTGTCTTTTTGGATCGTCTTCTTGTTCTTTGTCTTCTTAAAAAGAACGCATCATTTGTAAAATATTTACGTACAAGCATCAAAATACAGTAATTTAATATAGGTTTGACTATATAGTTTGTTTATATGAGTTTACAGTTACATTAATGCTCATTTTTAACTTGTTAAAACCTTGAGAAATGATTTCTTATTTAATTTATGGTGATAAAACTGGAGAAACAATTATTTAAACTTTTTAAATAATATGTAGTTCGTATGAAATTAAAATATGTATCTTAAATTTTATCTACAAAAACACATTATATAAAATAAGATTATATGATGAATTCTTACACAGCATTACAGGCCACAAACAGTTTCGAGCATCTCGTTATACTGATTTCGTGAAGATTGTGTACATTACGAGTCGTATAAATTTATTTTCATGACTTTACGTTACAGGTGTAACCATTGCAAGTTTAAATTGTTGACCCAAAATAATTCTTTTATCAGATATCAAAATGACTAGTATTTCTTTCAAACATTTACAACTATGCTACGAGTAAACCATATTCATTATAGTTTAATAAACTTAACCTGTAAATAAATATGTTAATTATATACTATGTATACTGTTACACATGCTTTACTACGCAAAATTTATTCTCCATCTATTTCGTAGTACTTAAAGTATTTGTAACTGAATTCTTACATATTTAGTTGGCTACATTACTAAGAAAAGCATTTTTTTTATTTTTAACAATAGTTAACACTATACACGGTAATTCTTAATAATGTATATAAAAACGGAAGCTTAAACAGATCTGAAAATTTGTAAATTCTATTTTTTCCCTGGAGATGTTTTGTCACAAGCATTTTCAATTCATTGAAGAGTAAAAATACACCTGCATTATTTCACTCAGCACCTTCTGGTTAACTCTTGTGGTGTGGAGACTGGGGAATGTATTTAACATAAAGTAGCTTACCAGATAAATCTTTATTTCGAAAAACTTTATTTACGAACAGCAAATAAGTATGTAATAAATCAAATGCCTTCTCATAATAATTGTAAATTCTAACTCATTTGATTATAACAGTATGCATATTATTTTCAGTTTTTATAGATCGACCTGTTAACTATTTCCAATTCCGTAATATATCCCTACGTATTTCAAAATTATTGCCAACATTAGTAGTCCCTAGGCATACATAACCCCAGAGTAAGACCTCGATACGTTGAAGGCAGGGCGTTATCTTGCACTAACACACATATGGGTCAGTAAAATCAATCCCCTGAACATTAAATTTAATTCATCTACATCGTTGTGGCGTGTGCGGGAGCAATCACGGACCGAGTTTATTTAAATATGTTGTTTATAAAAGAATATTAAAAATACTTCTCTTTTGATTTTGATGCGTAAGAAAACTATTCTGTACATTTTTCTCATGCAGAATCCGGAATAATTGTTACTCTATACTGTTTAAGAAACTATTTAAAGGTATGGAAAAAGCATCGTAAAGGGCTATTAATCAAAAACATAAATTTGAATCAACTGATACATGATCAT
Source organism: Homalodisca vitripennis (assembly GCF_021130785.1). Lineage (NCBI taxonomy): Eukaryota > Metazoa > Arthropoda > Insecta > Hemiptera > Cicadellidae > Homalodisca > Homalodisca vitripennis. The sequence continues at coordinate 95,141 of NW_025776878.1, read as the reverse complement.
TCCATTGAAAGAGATGTAAATTCACTTTTTGTTTCCTATGTATGTACTAGAGTATATTATTCGATTCTTTTATCGCAGAAACTGTATAATTTCACAGCAATAAATAGTTTAGAGTAGGCTAATTGAGAATTTCTTTATCTATTTGACAAATACATTAAAAACTATTACCTGACTAAAATATTTACAGCTCTGAATAAAAACTCTATCAAATGTGAACATAATTAATTGACGAAATTACAGGTAGCGAACGGCAACAAGTGGTTTTATGTAATGTACGTGTTTTATAATACGGACATTATTGGGATTATCTGATTTGTCCCTTTATCATCGAGATTTTTATTTTTTTAACTGAAGAATCAGTTCTACAATTGTAATATAAAAAGACACACATAGGTTTAAAACACAAATGTGTTGGCGAGATCAATATTGCCTAACCTGATTATGCCAGTCAAAACATGGACACGAACAATAATCTGTGAGATAAATGAATTACATCTGGTTCAACTATCACTGACAATTACATCAAGTTTTGGTCTGTATATTGTTACTAACAAGGTATAATACTCCACACCACGTGACACATAACAGGCTTCATTGTGGTTGCATCCAAATCTATAACTCATTTCGTTCTGCAGGCAGATAGACAAACATACAATCGTACAGAACCAAATTTTATAAAAAACATACTCCAGACCAAATTCCACGATTTAGTATGCACCATCTTGGAAAGCCTTCTTGTCTGTGTACAAATAAAACTTTAACACACATTTAAATTCTACCGATTTAATCTTTTCGGGAAACCTTACCACATGATCATTTCAAGTATTTCTTTATTAAGTTATATTTGATAGCGGTTTTTAAATAATTTAAGTAAGAATCTATAACAAGTACAGTGGTACCGGTGAATAAAATAACATGTATTATTAAAAACTCTTATAAAGAGTTATTATGGTTTACTATCTATTCAGGTGGATGCCTCGTAATAGTACATATGACGCGTTCATTATCTAAGCTTCACCTTGATCCATCAGTTCAAATATAGTGTACTCTAAGGTAATATAGTGTACCTTGCTGATACATAGTGTCAGAAAAAGATTTTATAATGTTTGAATAATCTTTGGAGATTAATCGTTTCTGCTCATTCAAAAAGTACCGCAGAAACCGGGCTTTGCGTTGATTTCACTAATTTATTGTGGTTCACTAAATTTCTATACCATGCCCTTCATACTTACATTAACTGCTTCTATACATTCTGCTTCGATTTTTATTCGGCAAAGTGAAGGTTTGAAACGTAATTCTCCTTTTTGGAATCACACTGACAATGTGCTGAAGGGCAAATATTACACCCTTCGTCTACTCGGTGGATTGTATGGAATGCTTTGTACGCAGTTGGGGATTAAAGTGAAATTCATAACTGCTTACAATTTTATTTTAGTTTATCATTTCAAATTCTAATAACAGCATTCTAATGCTATTTGGTTTCGAATAATGTATCCCAAAACTCTAAAATATATTTTTTTTTATTATTGGAAATCTAAAATTTTTAGTCCAAGAACAACTAACCTGCTCTTTAATTACGGGCTTATCGATCAATATGATGGTTACGTAAAAATTCATTAAAAGTAGGCTTTTTAATAGCCTAATGCTTAATTATATGTTGTTGTAATACATGTATAAATACATAAAAAGAGGATCCTTTTTTAGAATTGAATGGTTCAATTAAGAGATTGAAAATATTTGATTCGTTGCTTTCAAAAGAAAATAATCACATATGAGTTGGTTATTGTATTTCTATTTCTTAAACACATGCTATTGTAAGGAATAATGAACCTCAAAAAATTAATAAATACCGTAATTCTTTGATTCATAAAACTCATTGTAAAATATTAAGTTGCAAAATGGATTAATCTAGTCCTTTCTTCAGAAAAATCTTATTTTATACTCAAATGATATACTTGATGTCCTATAAAGTAATACAGCCTACCTTTAAATTAGTCTTGAAAACAGCGGAAGTATTTACGAAACCTTTTGGGGCAATGATTTATCTTATCAATATGTATGTCAGTCAGATATATGCACATAATATGTTCACTGGCACATTGATCCAAATTTTAACCACTGTATGATCTGTTCTAATGTAATATAAGGAATATATAGCTCCTACAAAAGTTGCTCATGATTATTTTACTAAAATGTTTTCCCTTACCGTTTTGCGTGGTAGACTAAACAGTTCAGTTCTAACCACCAAACACAGAGCCTGTAACTTATGCGGGTCTTTCAAACAATACAATGTTAGTTCTCTCTACCATGCTTTGCCTTTTAAACGTGGTCGCTAATGATTTATTTATTTTTAAAATAAATGTTATGTAGTTCAAACCATAAAAAACTGCCATACCCTCCATTAAAATACATTCGAATTCCTAAAAAAATTGATCTTGAGTTCGTGCATCTGATAAATATTAGAAGCTTTTTTTATAAATTATTGTGACCATTTTCGTGATTAATTAAAGTCGTAAGAGGTTTAACCATTAAAACTTTAAATTGCTCGTTCAAACTTAATCTATGATCAGTTACAAAAATGCATACTATTTCACTTCAACATTTACAACTGTACTAAGAGTAAGCCAAATTCATTGCAGTTCAATACACTTTTACTGTAAATAAATATGTTACTTATAATATTTATACTGCCACACATGCATTACTACTAAAATTGTGTTTATAAAGCAACATATTAATTATATTTTAATGCAATCTCGAAATATTTGTCTTATATTCCTATGAAAACCACTTATATATTTTTAGCAATAGTTAAACTCCAAAGGTAATTCTTAATATTTTAAATAAAGACGGACACTGAAAAGACTTTCCAATTTATTGAAATATACATAAAATTTATATTATTTCTTATTAATATATATTATTGTGTGTATAAAATATAAAAGATTAAAACATTTTTTTTTCTTTGATATGTTTTTTATAATAATTATCCAGTTACAATATTAGAGCTTTGTAATTTAAAACTGCTCTTACTTCTGTAATAGTAAAAACTATGAGATATACGTGAAAAAATTTCAATTTATCATCATCGTCTGGTGAACTGTTGTTGTGTGGAGACTGGGGAAAATATGGAAACCTAAAGAAGCTATGAATAGTATTTATTCTAAAGGACTATATTTACTCACTTTGTCATAATTTTGTATTCAATTATAACATTAGACATGTTATATGCATTTCTAATAGGTCTGCCTGTGCAGTTATTGACCATTTTCGAATTATATCCCGACATATTTCAAAATTATGGCAAACATTAGTAGTCCTTAGTCATTCAAAACCCAGAGTAAGACCTTGATACGTTATAGGTAGGGCGTTATCTTGCACTAACATACATCTGGGTCAGTGAAATCAATCGCGTGAATATTAAAATTTATCCATTTACATTGTTGTAACGTAAACCTCGTGAAACTACTAAGGAATGTATAAACCTTAAACACTCACGATCCAAGTGATGATTTTAAAACACAATAGGTGTTTTACAAGATATACCCTTGACCGTTTCCCGAATACCGATGACTAGAACTGTTGTTACGGTTTAATATTGTTAAATTGTGAATTTTAAATAAATATTTTATAGTAAAAACCACTTTTGTACACGCAGTTGTATGATTACACAACATAAAATAACTATAACTGTTTCTAATTAAAAAATATATAAATTTAAATACTTGACACCTTTCTAAAGTTATAGACGAGGTTGTAGCAGTTTAAGAACATATCTTCGAGAACTTTGTTATTGGGCTACTTAAACTTAGTGAGCTTAAACTATAGCTTATATCCTCCGAAAAATAAAGAATGAATTTTTACTTTTTATCTTTATTATAATTATAAAAAATATGCTTAAAGTTTAATGTATGCTTTCTATACGAAAGAAAATATTTACCATACTTAAATAATAATTTAAATGTAAAAAATTATTAAATAATAATAACAATTAGAAAAAAAAATTTATTATAATATTCTAAAAAAATACTGGGTTTATTTAACCAGTTTTTATTATAGCGGTAGTATAAAAACTATTTAAGTAAACATATTTTACGTCAAGAGAAACACTATCTGTTTGCATCACTTTTTATAAATTGTGCCCGAAGAACTTTGCAACGGTAACCAGATTTTCACTTGTTCTCTAACATGTTACTTTCAATAAGTACACCTTATTAACACAATTATAAGTGTATATATTATAAGTAAGTACGTTATAGTTCCTGCAATATTTAATTATCACATTTGTTTTATTAAACAAGATAATGTGTTTAATGTTATCTTAAGGTGAGTATTCGGAAATTAATCTTAAAAGCTCAAATGTTTAGCAGAAATTGTTTTCACAAAGGAATTTTCCACGAAAACACAAACCGCAGTAATACAAACCACGCTGCCGACAGGGGTGGTACACAGAATGTTTCTGATTGTTCATTTCATGCCTCGCTTGCCACATCAAAATCATCAAACCAATTCCAAGCTCGTATGCTTTAATCTCACAGGTATACAGGTGAGTAATGTAAGCACTGTGTTATAATAAATTTATATTTTATACGTGTTCTCTAATTACGACTGATTACATTGAACGTAAAAATGTTTACTTGCTAAGTTTTCCTTTATTTTTAATCCATTCGTGTTCAAAATCTTATATTAAAACAAAGTTTACCCTAGTTAAAAAAAGTCTTTACTAACGTATATCTGGCACTAATTATCGTGCAGAAGTATTTATAATAATTATTAAAGTACTATTAAATTAGTTGGTATATGCACTTTTGATATCCTACTAGATTTGGGTTTTAACCAGTATAATAATACGTTATTAAATTTGGTTGGATTCAAATAATTCAACGATTAAAGAGAAACTTGACTTATTATGTTAGCCGTGCAACTGTTATACATGATTTATCCCGAGGATTTAAATGGATCCCGTTTTTTAGTGCTTAATTAAGTATTACAATTAATAGTTAACATATATGCAAGTTTAAAGTTTAACAAAATAGTATATTAAGCTCGAAGTTAATATATGTTTTGAAATTTTGTTCATAATCTTCACTGGGTATGTCACACTTACTGATTCTGAACTAGTGAAATGAGAAGTACAAGATACAATTTTATTATGATTCATCAAAATGTAGAGCTTTTTAAACGGCACCCAACGTTTTGCAATTCTTTAATGATAAAAAAAACTAAATATTTGTTATATTTCATTAAAATATAAAGTTCTAATATTTGTAGCAAATACATCTATCACGCGTACCTGATAGTTACTACTGTTTATTATATGATAATATCGATTAATAATATGTTAATAGTCAATTAGTAACGATATTAGGGCTTTACTCTTTGAGCGTATATGATTCAAAAACTATTGCATTAAATTGCATAGGAAACATTTTTTAAATTTATGTGTTCTACTTTTTGTATTTAAAATAGTAAACGCAACGGATTTGAACTTCAAGGTGTATTCCGATAGCTTTAATTGTTTGCATAGTAAATCCTGAAACATATATGAAACATGGGTTTGTAAGGTTATGAAATATTTAATATATTTTATTATACTATAGGCATTTAATACTTTATGCTCACACTCCCCGAGTTTCGTTAAAATTACCTATAAAGTTAGTTGTTATATTGGTGTGCATCAGATCATTAGCCGAGATATATACCAAAATGTTAACAGTAAAAACGTAGTTTTCTATGACGTCAGGCTAAATTTTATAAGCCCATTACAAATATAACTAGTTAATCGTAGAAAAAAATCGATACATTGGGAAGATTCATTAAAATTTTACATTTCTTTTAGCTTGTAAATTCAAAGCACAAACAATATGCGTCTTCTTTATAATATACATCGCTTGTTAAGACCAACTCACTAGACATCAGGTGACATGTTTGACACAAACTTACCTTGCTGCTACTGCATATCAAATGTCAACTTGAGGTGGAAGGCTGGTTTATTTAATGAAATCAACTCTTTCATACTTACCCTAAATGTATAATGTAATATCCAATCTATTAACTCATTTTTACAATATACCTTCTGAAAAATACACAAAGGCAGTATAAAAGCACCGTTCCTTTAAAGAAAGCCGTGAGTGACAAAGGTTTTAAACATTGGATGGAAATTTCAAAGGGTACTCCCAAAGGCAGAGAAATTATATAAGCCTTTTCAAAAACCTTATAACATTTCAAAATCTTCTTTAAATTCTGTTATAACTACAGTATTAAATAAATTTAACTAATTTCAACCGGAAATGCAATATATATTACATACACAATACATGTGTATATTATTAAAACACTTGAGTTTTAGGTAACAGCAGAATGTATATAGTGACTGGTAAAAAAGCATTGATACAATATTTAAATACCAAAGGGAGTCACTTTGAACATCACTCAGGAATGTAGTGTATTCTCTTTTTGTACTGCAATACTATATAATGCATTATTTAAATATTCAAGAATATATAATATAGCGATGAATCAATACTCTTTTGATGTACGGCACGCAATATTATTTCGTAAAGTTTGCATTAAAAAATTTCAATGAATTAGCATTTTGCATTCGTGATGACCAATATTAATTCAAAGGTCATTTATTTCAAATATTAATTATTCATACTTAATTATTTAATATATTGTATTTAAAATTATAACTGAATACACAATACAATCTAAACCTATTGTTTTAAAAATAAAAAAGATAAACAATTATGCGGACATTAGAATTGATTATTTCTAACGCAATAAAATTACCTTGTTTTAGGAAGTTTGTATTTATTTTATATTATAACAACTTTAGGGTGTTAAATTGTTATGTACAATCGTTACAAATGATTGTTTAACTTCAAACTTGGAAACAATATTATCTTATTTTTAGTTTGATATATTTGACTGATATTTTTATTTCTTGCCAAAGGACCTTTTAATATTACTAAACGGTTTGTCAATTCTTTGTCAAAAATAGAGCGACGAAAATTATTAAAGATTGAACTTTTTAATTTGCCATTTTAAAATAAATCCATTATTTTTATTTAGAACTGTGATTTTTATTTTAGAGAAATCACAAAATATTTAATAATTAAAAATGTATTAATAAATTGTACTGAATATTCACTCGGAGCTAACTAAATACAAAATATTTTATATCGTCTTGGATATCTCATTGATCATTTAATTTTTTGTATTCTGGAATATTAATACCTACAATCCAAGTGGCTATAATATCATTTAAAAATATAATTATTACTATAAAGTGGTAAACATTTGCGTTATCACTTTACTAACCACTCATATTTAGATATAAACGTAAAAATATTCTAGCGATAAAATGTTTGGATAAATCTATAGGATGTGCAAGTTCCAAAGTAAAACTTTTATTTTTGATTGTCTCCATACAATGGTATTATAGTATTGTGTAAAGTGACCAATATTCTATAAGAAAAACTATGTTTCTGTAGAAATCCCACCTTTTATTCAAGAATAATATATTATATTTAGGGACCCGACAATTTCTTCTATATAACATGTCGTTGTCTTTATGTTAGTCCTTTTTTGCGATAACATGTGATGTACAGGTTCTAAAGAACAACTTGGTATATACGTTAATGTTGGTCCATGAAAGAACTGTGCATATAGATTTTGGAGTAGAAAAGGTTAGCTTTTGTAACATAAAATGTGTCATTATAACAACCAGGGCAACAGCAGTTTGTAAATTTCGCTCAATTAACCACAGGTATCTTATTATACTCTCTAAATTAGAATAGATCACGCAAATATGTTGCAGAGCTTTTTAATAATTTACTGTGGTTTTAAGAGTGTTAAGAGAGAGTTTCATTAATTTTACAATATTCATAATTTTAGAGGATGCAATGAATATTTTAAAATCTCTATTTTCAAAAGAAAACCCGATATTGGGAATATCTGATTGCTTATTTCAAGCTCCACTAGCTTAGGATTCAATCGCTTACACTTTTTTCTCTCAAATTTGTTTAACGAAGTCTTCGCTAAAGTCACTGTGAATTTTTGTAAATAATTTTGAAATACGTTATTCAGAACTTGTTTAGAATTATTATATTCAAGCAGTAAAGTCCTAATATTACGATTGATCGTATAATACTATGAAATCTATATATTTTTTGGCGATATAAGTATTTTCAAAATTGTTGATATTACTATCCAGGAATATTTTATAATTTTATGCAAGACTATAAATAGTTTTCAGTTTTATTTATTATGAATATTTTGTAATTAACTGAAAATTTCAAGACGTAGCCGACTTTAGAAACCAGAAACTCTTTGGAGTTTCCTACAGCTTTGATATTGGCGTATATAAGTTAAAGTAACAGAGTAAAAGTAATAATTTCTGATAAGTAAGTTACTTAATAATTCTTGAGTTCATCTGTGACAACTTTGTTGATAAAAAGTCAAATTTACAATTAAAACGGGCTTTAAAGCTTTTTCATTGGTAGTTTCTTTATAGCTTGTTTAACCTATTTAAACCTTACAATATGTACTTGATGTACATTGCTATGAATTAACTTTCTTATTTTACTAAGGACATACCATATTTTGCGTAGCATGCTTCACTGCAAGAAACATTTCAATGCTATAGGTTATTTCAAACTCGAGATACAAAGATACACATCAGACATTTTTCATTGCGCAACTTTCCCCCCCCCCCAGAGAACACTGAGAAGAAAATCTGTGTCAGCCAACTGAGTGATAGGGTTCTGTTGCAGATAACCTATTTTTAGAGAAATCATGCCACATGATACATTTACTTTTTATTTCTTTAAGTTGGGTTTCGTAGCTTTGTTTATTTAATAAAAGTTTATGTATCAAGTTACCAAAGATGAAGTATGTATTGGAGTCACTTAGCTACATATTATAACATATGAACATCTCACATAGTTGATTTCAGTTTGTGTAAAAAGTTCATTACCTCCAATTTCCTGTTGTTATCATGGTTAACCGTTCAAACTAATTTAAAAACATGCGCTAACGCTCAGTCAAATAATAATACGTAAAGGTATGCACTATTATCACACTCAGTGCTTCCTTTTTATAAATGAAGTTTTATGCAAAAACTATCAAGCTCTTAAGACAGTTCGTTTTTTAATTGACGTGCAGACCGACATACATACAGAAATGATAAATTTTTCAGCCCCTCAACTGACAGGCATCGCTTACGCTCAACCAACGAAAAGGCAAAGTATAAACATAATTTATGGCTACGCTGAGTGTATCTGTATGAATGTAATCCACAACTTTCTTGATTGGTTGCAAATAAACACAATGAAATGGAATATGTCTCTCCCTCTATAATCTCGTGACATGAACAATTTTACCGTCCAGTGATCTGACGATTGATAGTTGACTGACAGCCTGTGTTTGTATAACGACGTTACGTGTTAAATGCTGGGCATAACTCACAATATCGGTTGACGCGTAACGGAAAATCCCATCACACCGCTTATCTCACGTCTAGCTTGTTTCACTGGACATGACAATCGATCACTTTTTAGTTCAAATTTATATATAATCGCTTTTTATATAGAATAACTGAATTATATAAATTTCTACGCTTACGTATTTTCTGCAAAGTCATTGAATATGTATCTTTAAACTATATATATTTTTTTTTTTCTTTGTACTGTAGTTATAACACACACTCGTTTGAACAACAATGTTTTCCTTTGGGATCAGTAACTAGATTGTCATATAATGTCCGCTTTAAAAATGATTGGAAGAAGAACGTGCTAACAAAATATATGTGAAAAACGCTAATTCCTAGGCGTGTACTAAATTTTGGTTTGATATTTTATTTTTTAAGGTTTAGTTTAAGGTTAACAGATGCAGAGGACATACGTTTTAGTTGAAATAGTGAAAGTTGGAACATAGTTAAAGGTTTTAATTTACAATTTATATAAATTAAAATATTTTAGCTGTAATAGTATTTATTTTATAAAATTTTATATTTTTATTTGTACCTTTTTGGAGAGAAAATAATACAAGAAAGTAGTGATGAAAACTAAATCACTGGAAAGTACATCGTGTCGCATTGGAGATTTAATAACACCCAGGGCATTGGTAGCTCGACAGTTATTGGAAAAAATGTCCAGTATCCAACCAACGTTTTTCTGATGTTTTTCACTCCAGAGCAGAGTTTTACAAAAGTAATACTAGACAGATTATTTGTAGATGTTTAATATATTAGTTGCTATGAAATGTAAAAATAATATATTCAATTATTAAGATGGGTTTCACTGAGCTTAGAAAATTAAATATTTGTAAAATGATTATTACTATAGTACAGAAACTACATCGATCTTTGTAAAATAAATACATATATATCTATATTATTTATTTTCATTTTATACATAATATGTGCAAAAAATGAAGGTCTCAGAATGTCTTCTTGAGTAAAAAATAACTTATCACCTGATGTGTACATGAAATTAAATTTAATAAAAATGTTAAAAGTATTTTACTGGCCATGGAATAAGACAGAAATAAAACTTTGAAAAACAATATAAGATATAGCTGTAAAATGTAATAGAACTATTGCTAACAGAAGGCTTTAAATATATTTATGCTGGGACCCGTTACACGGTTTTTACGCTAGCGGCACCTCGAAGCCCTTAAATAATATGTGAATTTAATTTACAATAGGGTTCATTTTTGTTATAGTAGAAATATTTGCAACAAATGGAAATAAAACATTAAAATCGTTGTTTGGCTGTATCTTAATTGCACGTTACCAACCGCATTCATAAACAAAGGATTAGTAACCAATTCTGCACTTCAGTTATAAATAAAAACAAAAGTTCATCCAACATCACATTCTTATAGTGGTTTAGAAATATGAAATTAATTGTCTGTCATGTGCCAGTGAAAGAAATAACTCATAACAATGGTAGAATTTGATTTACAAATAGCGCTAAAATAAGCTATTTAAACATATAATAGTTCAGGTCTCAAAATAAGTCCAAAAGATATACCTAACTGTTTTGTATAAAATATCTCTAGTATTACTCCGATAGATTATTTAATTTAAATATTAACTGTAGTATAAAATAGGTTATAATTATATAATAGGTACATATTGAATTAATTTTAAACAGTTTTCCAACCAAGCAAACAGTTGCAATTAACTGAGTTATATCCAAGAGTCTAGAGAAAATACGAATTTTGATCTAGAAGTGTAGACGCAGAAAGTGGTTTGATCTCAGAAGATCTGTTGATGTAGTTAGGGCCACAATTTTATCATCGCGAACCGTCAAGGCCCAATTTACCTCTTCGAGTCTTAGGTTAGTTTGTTTGGGATGAAGACGTAATTCTAACTTCCGGAAGTAACTTTGTAATTAAGCCCCATATTCACGCGCACTCTGGTAGAACTTTTAATAACCGAATATAGTGAAACGACCATGATATGTATCCGCTAGGAGCAAAGTTAAATTTCAAACACTTTTATGTCTATTTTTGTTATAGGCATGTATATGATTCTTCATTTTAAATATATAATTATAATGATTTAAAATCTTTTTCGTTTTTATTCTAAAGCGTGCAATATTTGTATGTTTTAATGACAAAATACATAAGCATGTATATGTTTTTATATGAATGACCAATAAATGCTTCATTAAGTAACGTTTGGATACGTATGGGTCATATCTTTAAATGAGTCCTCTCCCGTAATACAATGCTCAAACATTAGACCGTAATTGTATTGGGGAAAAAATCTAAATAACGGCCAGAACAGTAGGCCCTTAAAGGGTTAACCTCCCGAATATATAGTAAGATTAGATTACTTATTGCGTAATACGTAAAATCTAACAAAGGAAAGGTGTATTTGAATGAAGATAAAGTTAACTCCTAGTTATTACTCGTTACGGAATATTTGTGTTACCAAACCCAATCAGTTAATTAGGGAATATAAATAATTTTTGATAGGACAGATATTCCCTGAAGTTGTAGAGAGTAAGTTAAAAATAACGTGTTGCGTGAGAAAAAATTATTATAGCAAACAAAAATTGCAAAGATTATTGAGTAGCAAAAAAATTTAAATTGTTTTGTATACACGTCCTATTATTAACAGTTCTATTCCTACTCATTATTTTAAATACAAGTAGAATAAAATAATAAAACGAAATGCGGAAGGAAAGTAAAAACTATTTATGCAATACTATATATATATATATATATATATATATATACACACACACACACACACACACACACACATATATATATATATATATACACACACACACACACACACACACACATATATATATATATATATATATATATATATATATATATATATATATATATACTAATCACTGTGTTAAATATAAGAAAACAAAAGAACCATTTTCACTTCTATATTTCGGGGGATTTAACACCCCCGTCTTTAGGAAGTTTTAAATAAAAATTCATAGAAAACTATAAAAAACATGTAAACATGTTATTTTTATTATGCGAACTCAACATTGGCATCGAAAATATCATTCACTCGAACCATAAGAGCTCATAAGGTGCAAAACTTATGAAATTGAGTACGAAGCCGCGGGTAACTGTTAGTTCTTGTATATAAAACTTTGTTTAATTATTTTTCATCTACTCGGTTTCAACCTGGTGTTATTGAATTTTTAATTCAATTGCTTAACTTGTATATCTCTCTTTTTGTTGATGTAACAGACCGTCTTCTGTTAATTTCCAATTAAATATTTAAAATATATAAAATAATTTAAAATATTGTTATTTATATATATATACTTTTTGTATATGCTTCAAGAATGCTGAATGCATAATATCTGGTTTAAAGTTTACGATCATAGACAATAAAAGCAACGAAGCAAAATAGAATACTTTATTAAAAACCTGCAAGAATATTTCAATTTGCTATGTTCGTACAAAAATTGCAAGTTTTTTTTTCGCTGCAACAATTAACGTTATACTAATAACCACCCCTCGTATAAAATACCCTAATCTAATTATTTTTGTATTTTAGCTGCTGAAAACTTTTTATAGGAGTCATGAAACCCCCCTAAAATGCCCCAAAGATAGTATGAAAAAAACAAATTAACGTAAGTAATGAAGATACTCCACTATTATTATCAAAATGAAATGCAGATATTGGACCAATACATTACACTACATTATGTGTAATCAGGACTATATTTAATTTAAAACATATAAGTTTAGTTTACGTTTCAGTCAATCATGTGGACGTTTCAGGACTATTTAACTTTAATTTAACTTAAAGGTTATATAACATAGTAACTGATGTCTGTGATCTACTTGTTCAGAAATTGTAAGAAACACTCATATTATCAAAATTAAATACAGATATTAGACCGATACACGTGTAATTATATGTAATGTCAGGACTATATTTAATTTAAAAGATATATCAGTTACATTCTTGTTTCAGGAGTATTTAACTTGAAAACTGAGGTTATTTAAAATAGTAACTGAAATCCGTGATCTACTTGTTTACACATTGAAAGAAATACTTTATTGTGAATTCAATAATAATTATAATTAGTTTCCAGACAATAGATGTCATTAAAATACGAAATACGTGCCACACTATCGACCTATACTGAGCTGCCTAGCTTGAGACCTACTATTTCTGTACAGCTTTAATGATATCTATTTGTAACACCTCTTTCGCCACGCTCACAGCTGCTCTCGCAATACCCGTTAAAATCAGAAGAGAATCAAAAATAGAACGCTACTGTGCGATATTTACTTGTTAAATTAATTTACCGGTCATTATTAAATCTGGAATTGCCTTCAATGGAGTAGATTAACCACGTATCCTTTTTTAACTTGTAAACTTGATTGCATATACTTTAAGATATTTTGCATTCAATTTGAATAAAATTTAAAAAATCAGCCGAAATGCCCATATTCGCACAATTATATTTACAGTGTAGGTAGCTAATTATAACATTCTTAATATCAAACAATCTTTTAAGTAAGTTTACTTAACTTTGCTTCATCTTAGTCGGATAAACTGGAAGGTATCTTGATTTTAGATCCGTTTGTGTGAGGGATGGTAGTATTTATTTACTATAAAATGTATTAGATTAGTTTTAAACATGATATGGGGAACAAATAAAGCAAATACTGTGAAAATATATGATCTTTTTCAATTTTAATACCAAAACTGTTATGAATGTTTCTTATTTTTTGTTTATAAAATGTCAACATCTTAAATTAAATATTAAACTGTATTATTTTAAACCTTTGGTTGAAAGAACTAAACTGTTTCCTGAGTTATATGAAATTGCAATAAATCTACATTATATATATAAAGTGGTTTAGAAGCAGCGGCTTAGTGATAAAGTGTGTTGAGCAAACAGAATATAAACGAATGCACTGTTCGCCAACAAGAAAGAATGTCGATTGACCGATGCAGCGTACCAGTATGTGCATTCTCATAAGTAGTCCATGCCATGACTGATTTCTTTAAAATAAATTATGATGATTTAGAATTAGGTAATAACAAATCAGTCGAGACGAAGTCCGAGTGATATTAATATGCTGTACATTAGGTGAATAGCCCTTCCTCACAGGCCCTGTTCCGAGCAGGCGAAAAAGACAGGAGGCCTTGGAAGCGCGCCCCTCCCAAACTCGGAGCAAATCATAAAAAAAAACAATCACATGCCACTAGTGGGAAGAGAGACAAAGAGAGACAAGATTTCGAGTACAAGATATAATTAGTAGGTGGCAAACATTTCCATGCAAAATACAATTACTTCAGCACCACGGTGCACCGTGTAACTTAAGAACTAAATAACAACAGATAAAATTCCAATATAGACAATAACATAATAAATAGAAATAAATAACATAATAAATAAATAATATAATAATAATATAGAAATTTGATATATAAATAACAATTTCAGGTACAGTGGTAGTAAATATAAAATTTTTAACAGGTAAATTTTTTATGAACTGAGGGGAGGAAAAAAGGTTGTAGAATTTCTAGGCCCACTATTTTTGAAAAGTAATTTTATTTCAAGTTTGTAGCCGAAAATTAAAAAAATATATATTTAAAGCCAATTTTCGAAGGAGGCAGGGGCTTAGTTGCCTCCACGAATCCGAATTAAAGATGAAATCCTCCCCTTCAGGTCATGTAACTAACTAAATAAATACTGGCTAGGTACTGGCCCTCCTCCAGATCTAACATCTGGCAGCGCTCCCTGCACCCCAGTCCTCGCAAGTTCAGTATAAGAAGTAAAAAAAACATTTTTGATCCAACCTTGTTCCAGAAGAAATGAATGGGAGCACCACACTCCGGTTGGATGCCGGTCCAATAGCGCTGGCAGGGCGCGGGCATTCAGTTGGCTTCAGTGCTGTGGGCAGACTCGCCGCATCAGTCCCGCTGACGGCACTCACGGGGACCCTATAGAATCCCAACATAACCAGTAGATATTCAGAACAACTTTACTACAACCCGAGAAATAATAAAAACTTAATTATGTTTGCCACAAAGTATAATAAAATATTCAAATTTAACAATTAAAAAAATAACAATCTGTAACTAACAGTACCTTTTAAGTATCAGAAGACTATTTCCCAAAAATACCTCAAGACACCACGTATTATAAAATACACTACTTGGTGACAATATTTAATATTACAAACAAAACAAATTTTCTAATATATAAACATTTACTTATAGGCTAGAACAGCCATACTAAATGATTAAGCGTGATAACAATTACTTGTAACTATAATTCGCTGGATTTTAATCATTCTATTATAATATTATAATAATTTACATTTTGCTATTAAATATTAATTGTAAGGTAGGCCTAATAATAATTATATAATTTACAAATAATACCAATACATTATTTCCCAAATATCAATAATTAAATTCTAATCAGTTCACGCTACTATAAAGGCAATAATTAAATAATAAAATTGAAATCATGAATGTTGCCACCCAATTTTGCACGCAACACATAACACGAGGTAACAAACATTTGCAAAGTCTGTACCGTCTCGCTTACACTAAAAAAGACAAAGTGTGTACACGGAATAAATAATTTCCGTTCGCCGAACGGATCAGTTAGAAAGCACTAGAGCAAAAATAAAAAACTTAACTTGCATAGTAAATAAAGTAACAAATTTAGAACGTACGAAAGACAGGATAGAACACTTTGCGACACGAACACGTACACGAGGAACACAAGTTACAAAATAATATAAAAACTATTAACTAAGCTACGAAAAATATGTGTCTGGGAGGGAGAGAAAAACCGCCAACTAATTAAGTAAAGAGGGTGAAAAAGACAATTACCTGCCGAAAGTAGTAGAATTAGCCAGCCATGTGGAACGGGACGAGCAGTGAACAGACAGCAACGCAGTAGCTTCTCCGAACGTGTCTGACCGCTCCGAACAGTAGCCGGTGCCGGTGAACAGCTGGTCGGTAAACTAGTCAAGGTCAACCAGCTGAACTCAACCAATCAGTCCAACCAGGCAGAAAATCAATACTCTGACGGAGTGACTCCCCCACCGGCTGACAAGAGTGGCCGAGGTGGGAAAAATAATAGACAAAAATAAATTGTCCAAACTGAGCTCCGGCTCAACCTCCCCCACTAAAAAGGGTGCAACCCCAAACAAAACCTCTCCCCCACTGAAAGAAGAACGAACAAGCTCTGGCACAGGAAACGGGGGAAGTCGAGAACCCTAACAGGAAACGAAGTCCTGAGCAGGAGGCAGACTAAACACGATCCTCCTGAAAAGTTGAGAGGCGCCTCTCTTGGAGAAAGAAGAAAAGAGAAAGAGAGTAAAACGACACTACAGAGAAAACCAGGGGTGATCAGTCCCCAGACACCCCCGCAGCCGCACCAGTATCCAGAGCATGACCAGAGGTATCACCACGGAAGGCCTTCAGATGAGAAACGTGGGCCTTCCGCCACAACCTCCTCGATACGGGATCAACCAACTCAGCAGTAACTGGGGAGAGAAAACGAAGAATCCGGTGGGGACCTGTCCACCGATAGCAAAGTTTGGCTGCCCGTTTATCCACGGCCGAACTGACCGGATGGGCCTTACAGAAGACAAGATCCCCCACCGGAAGGGGTTAGCAATACGTCCCTTATTGAATTTTCTCCTCACCCTTTCCCTAGACTGTAGGAGCTTAACCCTGACTGCCTCCCAAGTTTCACTCACATTGGGAGTACCAGGCACTGGTAGAAGACTATCCAGACTCCAGAGATTAGACAAGGGATCAGAAGGAGGACGACTAAACATGACCTGAAAAGGCGTGGAATCATGACTCTCGTGAAGAGCAGAATTGAAGGCTAACTGAAGCCAGCTCAGGTTTTCGTCCTAGGTAGTTTGTTTCTCAGCGTGATAAGCGATGAGGGCGGCTCTGAGATTGCGGTTGAACCGCTCAGCATGAGAAGGCTGGGGGTAGTAAGGAGATGTCGTAACATGTTTGATTCCATGCCCAAAACCGAAGCGATGAAACTCCCTTGACACGAATTGTGTGCCGTTGTCTGAGACGAAGGTGGCGGGCACTCCAAAATTCTGTAGAAGGCGGGACTTGAGTGCCTTGACGGTGAGCGACGCCGTGGCACTCCTAAGAGGAATCAACCAGCAAAACTTAGAGAAAGCATCCAGGGAGGTGTTCCCTGACTTGCTACGGGGAAAGGGTCCCACATAGTCAATGAACACCTTTTCAAGAGGCCGCTCCGCCACCTCGGAGGAAAGAAGTCCTAATTTGGTATTTTGTGCTGGTTTACTGACCGAGCAAAGATGACAAGCTCGTACTCTACCAGCAATGTCTCTGTCCATACTCTTCCAGATAAACTTATCTCTGACTTTAGCGATGGTCTTGTGAATCCCTAAATGACCACCCCCGGGAGAAACATGAAAGTAGGAAAAGACCATCGGTATGAGGGCACTCGGCAGAACAATCTTGGGACCACCTCCGCGTCGGGCACGACAGCAGAGGACACCCTTGGACAAGAAGTAAGGAGAGTGGGCTTCTCCCTCCTGGAGCTCACCAATGATGTTTGACAACTCGGGGTCTTGAAGTTGGTGAGAGCCAAAACTCTCAAAGGCAGCAGGGAAATCCAACATCACAGTCCCACACAACGGTGCTTGAGAATCAACAGGATCGCTGGGTAGATGATACATTCTAGAAAGAGCATCGGCGACGATGTTTTGTGTGCCGCGAATGGGCCAATAGCCAGGAAAGAGCCTGATTGTCAGTTTCCAGCAGAAATTCGGAATGCTCTAGGAACCTTCGAAACTTATCCATGCCGAAAACGACCGCCAGACACTCCAGCTCATAAATAGAAGATTTCTTTTCCTGAAGGGCAAAGTCTTAGATGCAAAAGCTATAGGTTGCCGAGCGCCGTCGAATTCTTGAGAAAGCACAGCTCCTACAGCACAGGATGAGTAGTCAGTCTGCAAGATGAAGGGCCTACTAAAGTCCGGTATTCGCAGCACAGGAGGTTGGATAATTGCCTCCCTAAGCAGTTGAAAAGCTCGTTCCTGATCTTCACCCCAAACGAACTTTGCCTCTTTCCTTCTTAAAGCGTTCAGAGGGGCGGCCACCTCGGCAAAGTCAGGAATAAACCTACGGTAGAAATTAACCATGCCGATGAATCTGGCAACACCCTTGGCATCCTTCGGAGGAGGGAAATCCCGAATGCCTTGGGTCCTGGCAGGGTCTATAGATACCCCCCTAGACGACACGAGGTGACCAAGAAACGATATTTCAGACTTGGCGTAAGACACCTTCTCCGGATTGACTGTAAGGCCAGCCCTACCCAACCTAACCAAGACCTCCTCAAGATGTTTAACGTGTTCCGTGAAAGACTCACTGTAGACCAGAAGGTCATCAAGATAATTAAAGACATACCTGAACTTCACATCGTGGAAGATGGAGTCAAACAACCTAGTTAACGTTTGGGCCCCCAAAGCTAGCCCCATAGGCACAGATCGGTACTGATACAAATTCCACGGAACACAGAAGGCCGTGAGAGGACGTGATTCCTTCTTCAACGGAATCTGATGATATGCTTGGTTCAAATCAAATATTGTGAAACATTTTGCCTTACCGAACCAATCAAAAGCAGAATGGAGATCGGGGAGAGCCACTGAGTCTATTTCAATTTTGGCATTAAGTTTTCTTAGGTCAACCACCATACGATGTTTTCCATTAGGCTTTGGAACCAAGAACGCTGGACTGGCATACGATGAGTTTGAGGGCTCAATAACTCCTTGATCCAAGAGATCCTTGATGATACCACGCATAACCTCCATCTTTGGAGGAGCCAACTTGTATGGGTGGGAGCGTACTGGCTGAGTGTCAGTCAGACGAATTTCATATTCAATAAGATGGGTAGAACCGAGCTTGGGTGTGAGGACATCCGGAAATCTTGAGCAAAGCTCGCGGAGAACCCCAGGTTTTCTCCTCATCCAAGTGACCGAACGGGTCCCCAGGGGCAGAACCTTCCTCACACTCCACCTCACCAACCTGCGGTGTCGATTTGAAATTATCGGAAAAGGGGACTGACACTCGCCGATTGAATTTGAAATAAGAATGGCCCGCCTGAAGATCCAGCACCAAACCAGTCTTTTGAATAAAATCCGCCCCCAAAATACAATCCATACTCAGGTCCTGGGCCACAAGGAAGCTCCACACCCATGAAAAACATTCAAACTTAAACTTGATTGAAGCCTTCCTCGAAATTGGAAGAGGGGAATTAGAAGCAGTCCAGCAAGTTAAAGAAGACTCCTCGGTGTGCTTCACCAAACCTAACCTTGAAATGGCTTCAAAAAAACGGGAAGAGATGAGGCTACAGGCTGACCCGGAATCAACTAGGGCCTTATGCACTGAGTCTCCTACTAAGATATTGATATAAGGGCACACCGAAGATCCTGTCCTAAGCCGTAGGTTTCCCTTCTCTGCTAGGCTCGTAGTGTCCAAACTATTAATCAAATTTTTCGCACAGGTACTATTTTTTTGAAATTTTTTCTTAGACCTCGGGGGAACTTCAGATAAAACCCCCCTTTGATCTAGTTTTTTGGACCAGTGCGATATCTCCTAGGACACTCCCGACGAGTATGACCTCGTTCACCACAGGCATAGCAGATGGGTAGACGAAGCCCACTTGAGTGGTGTGGCCCATCTACGGGATTCTGTACGGCCGTGACAGCCCTGGAGGGCTGGATGGAACGATGATTGTTCCTCTCCGCCCTCTGCCGGTCAGCAAACTGCACGCTGCGCGAAGCAATGCACAGACGGTCCAGTTCAGAAAAGGTGGAAGGGCGACCAGCAAAAACCAGACGGGACCTCTCTTCAGGATTGAGACCCTCAAGAATGGTGGTGACCACAGTACTTTCGGGGATATCGAGCCTTAAAACCCTATCAGTGTCCCTCACCTCGGCCACAAACTTTGCCAAACTCTCTCCGTTGCCCTAAGGCCTAAAGAATTTCTCCACACGGAGACGTTCCCTCAACGGACCAGGAACAAAGAAATCCAATGCCTCCCTATGAAAATCATCCAGGGTACCACCCCTCTGGAGAACTCGAACCAGACAGTCACCCAAAGGTGGCCTACAATACGGAGAGATGACATGCAGGAAGCTCGCTCCCTGAAGACCAGGCAAGTCATGCAGTCGCAGGATCTCAGATAGAAACCGCAGCAAAGCTTCAGTATCCAGACCATCCACCGTTGGTAGTCGCTGCAGCAACGGGGTAAGTGGGTTTGGGAGCTTGTAATACTGAACAAAGGATCCCGTCATCACAGCTCCCAGTCTTCCAGATCCAGCAGGCAGGGTCCCGTCCACACCAGACACCCCCGACGCCACGCCCACATCAAAGTTTGCAACAACTGACCCAGGGATCCGGCATTCACCCTTAACAGCCGCAGCAGAGTCAACCGCAGACAAGGTTTTTTTCAGGAGCCCTTGCTCCCTCGTCCCTCTCGAGTACAGTCAGCAGGCTGTCCACCAAGGTGATGCGTTCCTCCAACCACTCCCTATCACCAGAACTGGTAAGCTTGGATCTAAGTAGCGACAGCCTCATATGTAGATGGGTAAGCCGGGACAAATACCTAGCCCTCTCTCGGCCAGTAGGCGGCGACTCCAACCAGTCCTCCTGACTATTTTCAAAAGTCTCCAACTTAGCCTCCAAAATAGGCCTCTGCTTCTGGAACGCCAAATCCCTAAGCCAGGTAGTGTACAGGTCCATGTTATCCCGCAGTTGCTTCTGCATGGACTCGCAGTCGGAACCCGGAGTAAGCCCACGAGCCAACAACTCAAAATGGAGATCCTCCTTCAACAAGTATTCAGGCACCAGAGAGACAGGCATGATAAATAAATAGAAGACACAGACTAACAAGCAACACACTGACTCGAAGTCAACAACTAACAAATCAAAATTAGTAAGGCGACAAGAGAATAACTTAGTGAGACAACACTCTCAGCAGGGTCCCCAGAATTCCTGCCGTCCACGAAACACGGCAGCGAAACCAAAAATACCACAGCAAAACACTACGCCGTACCAGAACAAAACCAAAAAAAAACAACGATGACAAAGTATAACAAAAACGCACAAGTAACAAATATCAGAAAATAATAAACAAGTTCACACACTTCCTGTCGATCGGCGAAAAAAAGCTCAGCGAGACGGCACAGGCGCAGGAAGTCACAAACTAACTTCAACTCATCCCTCTCACCACCAGTGGCAAAACAAAAAACCCCGGGCCCGCAGAGGGTAAAAACACGAAACCACGCTCTGCTACCATTTTGTTCTGAGCAGGCGAAAAAGACAGGAGGCCTCGGAAGCGCGCCCCTCCCAAACTCGGAGCAAATCATAAAAAAAACAATTACATGCCACTAGTGGGAAGAGAGACAAAGAGAGACAAGATTTCGAGTACAAGATATAATTAGTAGGTGGCAAACATTTCCATGCAAAATACAATTACTTCAGCACCACGGTGCACCGTGTAACTTAAGAACTAAATAACAACAGATAAAATTCCAATATAGACAATAACATAATAAATAGAAATAAATAACATAATAAATAAATAATATAATATAATATAGAAATTTGATATATAAATAACAATTTCAGGTACGGCGGTAGTAAATATAAAATTTTTTATGAACTGAGGGGAGGAAAAAAGGTTGTAGAATTTCTAGGCCCACTATTTTTGAAAAGTAATTTTGTTTCAAGTTTGTAGCCGAAAATTAAAAAAATATATATTTAAAGCCAATTTTCGATGGAGGCGGGGGCTTAGTTGCCTCCACGAATCCGAATTAAAGATGAAATCCTCCCCTTCAGGTCATGTAACTAACTAAATAAATACTGGCTAGGTACTGGCCCTCCTCCAGATCTAACATCTGGCAGCGCTCCCTGCACCCCAGTCCTCGCAAGTTCAGTATAAGAAGTAAAAAAAACATTTTTGATCCAACCTTGTTCCAGAAGAAATGAATGGGAGCACTACACTCCGATTGGATGCCGGTCCAATAGCGCTGGCAGGGCGCGGGCATTCAGTTGGCTTCAGTGCTGTGGGCAGACTCGCCGCATCAGTCCCGCTGACGGCACTCACGGGGACCCTATAGAATCCCAACATAACCAGTAGATATTCAGAACAACTTTACTACTACCCGAGAAATAATAAAAAACTTAATTGTATTAGCCACAAAGTATAATAAAATATTTAAATTTAACAATAAAAAAAAATAACAATCTGTAACTAACAGTACCTTTTAAGTATCAGAAGACTATTTCCCAAAAATACCTCAAGACACCAAGTATTATAAGATACACTACTTGGTGACAATATTAAATATTACAAACAAAACAAATTTTCAAATATATAAACATTTACTTATAGGCTAGAACAGCCATACTAAATGATTAAGCGTGATAACAATAATTACTTGTAACTATAATTCGCTAGATTTTAATCATTCTATTATAATATTATAATAATTTACATTTTGCTATTAAATATTAATTTTAAGGTAGGCCTAATAATAATTTATATAATTTACAAATAATAACAATACATTATTTCCCAAATATCAATAATTAAATTCTAATCAGTTCACGCTACTATAAAGGCAATAATTAAATAATAAAATTGAAATCATGAATGTTGCCACCCAATTTTGCACGCAACACAAAACACGAGGTAACAAAAATTTGCAAAGTCTGTACCGTCTCGCTTACACTAAAAAAGGCAAAGTGTGTACACGGAATAAATAATTTCCGTTCGCCGAACGGATCAGTTAGAAAGCACTAGAGCAAAAATAAAAAACTTAACTTGCATAGTAAATAAAGTAACAAATTTAGAACGTACGAAAGACAGGATAGAACACTTTGCGACACGAACACGTACACGAGGAACACAAGTTATAAAATAATATAAAAACTATTAACTAAGCTACGAAAAATATGTGTCTGGGAGGGAGAGAAAACCGCCAACTAATTAAGTAAAGAGGGTGAAAAAGACAATTACCTGCCGAAAGTAGTACAATTAGCGAGCCATGTGGAACGGGATGAGCAGTGAACAGACAGCAACGCAGTAGCTTCTCCGAACGTGTCTGACCGCTCCGAACAGTAGCCGGTGCCGGTGCCGGTGCCGGTGAACAGCTGGTCGGTAAACTAGTCAAGGTCAACCAGCTGAACTCAACCAATCAGTCCAACCAGGCAGAAAATCAATACTCTGACAAAAATAAATTGTCCAAACTGAGCTCCGGCTCAGCCCTAAAACATAAAAAACACAAAATATTACTTAACGTAAAACGTTAAATAAATCTCATATAATATCTCAATTATCGTTTTTGTATAAACCCCTTCAGCAATTTATATGTGTTAACATTGTGTTTCCAAAATGTAGTCTCTTGTGTTTTAATTTTTACTTAGGTAAAGTAGAAGAAAAACCTCTTATTGCACCTACTCATAAGAGGACCTTTGCCCGTATTGCACCTACTTATAAGGGGACCTTTGCGCTTATTTGCACCTACCTGGAAGAGGACCTATGCGCTTATTGCACCTACTCATAAGAGGACCTTTGCACTTATTGCAATTACTCCTAAGAAAACTTTTGCGCTTATTGTACTTACTCCTAAGAGAACCTTTGCACTTACGTCTTAAGAGGATGTTTGAGATTATTGCACTTAATCCTAAGAGGATCTTTGCGCGTATTGCAATTTCTCCTAAAAGGACCTTTGCGCTTATTGCACTTACTACTAAGTGAACCTTTCACTTATTGCACTTTAAACTAAGGGGACCTTTGCAATTCCGGAGTAGCATGGTATTTAGGATAAGTAAAGTTGGGTCACCTCCTATGGATATACAATGGGGAGGAAAAGAACGGAAGGTCATCTCTGATCCAATCTGAAGTCAAAGTGGGCAGAGAACAACACTCTCTCGTGTCTAGGCTAGCAAGAGCCTCTAACTCTAAGGGAGCTCCATCCATTCCAGCATGCATACTCCTTGGTAGATTAGACCTATTGATTTATTTCGTATAATAAACAGGTAGAAGATATAAACTGTGCGGTATTGAACGCTCCTGGGAAATTTAAAATTTAAGATTAAAACACAATATTGATTTATTAATTAATAACATACACTGGCTAAAATACCTGAACTGAAATTACTATATACTGTATCAGCATATTATAGGGTAATATTGTGTGAAATACAAATTTATTTTATGAATAGTAAAATTCATAACATCAAGTACAATTTAGAACACAAATTTTAACATGAATATTATTCCAATTCTGAAATGTACCGCTTGCTACGGGTGTCGACTCAGCTTACAAGGCCAGTGGCACCGACAGAAATAGCGGGAGGTGTTTAGTCATGTTGGTTGTTTACTGTTGTGGCCACCCGTTATTGCTTCCGGCTCCCTGGCTGAGTTTTGTTTCCTCTTGAATTTGAATACTGACCGTGTAAATACTTCAACTAAACAAATACTGGCCATAAATTCCATATTTTAACCATACGTGGATAATTAACATTTGCTTTTATGGAGTAACAAAATCTTACTTGAACTTTTTATATCTAGTTATATATTTATTTTATATTCATATACAGTGTGAATAATATTTTATTGAAAATGTTTACGTCTAGTTTATAAAGTTATAGATTTAGAGACAATAAAGAGGAGATTGGAATAAGGGAAACAAGTGAATAATAGTGGTAAAGTGTGTTTTATCCATTTAGGGTTGAAAACTACGATATTAAAGCTTTGGTTGAAATAAGATATCCGATAAATGTTAGGTGGAATTTTTATACAAAACTAGCTTTGTTGTAAAGTGTATAAATAAAACATACATGAATAATCTTGGTAAACACCCTAAAACCATCCTGTCAAATAATTGCCGGTGGAATTTTAAAACATTCCAGAATGTTAAAAGGTTACCTTATCTTTATGCAATAATCGTGTTTGTTATAAAAACCTGTTAGTATTTCGAACGGTTTTTTGACATATTAAGTACATGATACCCCATGAGATTACATGGATAATATTTCCGTTGCCTAACTATCTAGCATAATCTTACAATTACGCCGGATTATTTGTAAATGAGATTTGTTCCCTCTTCGTTATTTATGCAACTTACAAAACGCAAAAACCTGGTGCGTGTGAGAAGAAAACTTTTTGATGACCTCACTTACACAGTGTTTTCACCATACAGTTAGACAATCAAAGTTTCCTCTAGATAGTTTTCTTCAGAAAATACTCCATTATTCGAATATCTCTTGTTAGCAGATTTAACGCTTAAACTATCACTGGAGTAGTTCGAAAAAGTTTCATTTATGTGTCTCTTTGCCTGGTATATCGAGAACTAACCAAACTAAAGATCTGATAATTGCATAAATCTTCTTTTTCGTAAAAAGAAACCTAGAGTGCTATTGGGTGATAAATATTAAAAATTTATATTCCGAAAATGTATAGGCGTATATTCAAAGTTTATCGCTAATTTAAAGACAACCTAGAGTGCTATTGGGTGATAAATATTAAAAAAATATGTATAGGCGTATATTCAAACCAGGGAGCATAAGAATTTACATATTTCAGCACAATGTGTTGTATAATGTACGTATGAAAACAAAACAAACAAACAACCAGGTCACCTGCGCGTTTTTGATATTATTATTATCTATGTATATTTAAGTTTCAATATGTTCATAAAGTATAATTTCTTTTGTAGAGTTGGAAACAATGAATTTTTCAGGAAACCTGTTACATGTGATAAATAATATATTTTATTGATCATATTCTCTGAAATTTGTATAATGATAAATAATAGATTTATGAGTAGTCTTAAAAATTCTATTTACAATTTATTAAAGGCCTATGCGAAAGCAATGTATTGGCTGAGTCTAATAGAATAATGACAAATATACTGTCAGCGTTTTGTATACCTTTGCCCGCATGATAACAACAAAACTATTTGATTACATTTCTTTAATAGATATCACAATAAAAGCAAGATCATTAGCCAATTTTGATCATTTAGCTCCTAAAATTCAGCTACATTCAATGCAGAATTAATTAAATGCCTCTAAAAATTATTTGAAAAGTTAAGGTTTTATAATATCAATGAATATTTTTTTATAAACTATAAAAAATATATTAACCTGTTCACTTTCTTAATTTATGATCTTATCAACGTTTATTAAAATTAAATGTTTGAGTGATTTAGTAAAACATTTATTACACTTATAAAAGTATTACACCACGAGCAGCAATATATTTCAAAGAAATATGTACGGGCGTATATCAGACATTAATAACGCCACACAACGCTGGTCGTTGGTCAAATCAAATGTCAGTTAGCGCTAATGACCTATAATAATGTATATAAAACTCTTATACTACTACATTTAACAGTAATAATGGAAGGCTGAAATATTTACTACAATTATAAACTTAAAGTTATTGCATAATAGCTAGTCTCAAAAAATTAAAAAAGTGTGATGAGACACATTTCGACAAAGTCATTTAAATCTGTCTAATTTATTTAGGTTTAATTTAAATAACATAATAGTTTGCTCAATATAAGTAAACTCAACCGTGGACGAAAGAAATCTATTCTTAGCGTTTATGGACGCCAAAAAAGAAATAAGTAGCAATAAATAACTGCTTATTCTCTTTTATTTTTAATATTAAATGTTTCAACTCACTTTAAAATAAAAATATATATTTTTACTGCATGGTATTGCAATGTGACTTACAAAATTTGTACTCAATAATATACACAATAAATAAAAGAATAGAGAACATTTAAAAATACAAGAGGTGAACTCATTAATTTTTTTTAATTTATTATTATCTTTGTTTAATTAAATGAATAAACTAAAAAAAATGGCTTGAAGTATACTACTCCCTCTGAACTATCCTATCGCCAGAAAAAGCTACTTATAATTAATATGCTGTTATAGTATTGAACACTATACCTCATAATACTGAGAATTTATTTTCCATCATTTCCTCAAGCTAGTCGATATACAAATAGGGGGGATTTGTAGTTATAGAATAACATGAGATTGTTAGACCACCTATACTGTTATTCTTTTCAGGAATTAAATTAAAAGCATTTTCGCAGAGCCTGTAATGAACGCTACACACAGAAGAAAATTTCACCCACTAAATCCATCATACACAGAGGAGCTAAGAAACACTTTCCAGAAGACGTTCCAGGCGGCTACTGCGGAACAGTAATTTGGCCGCATTATTGTGAATTCAACACATTTGTGATATTCGTTTACGTGCAGTAAACCTGGTAGCGTTCGATATACATACTACAATTTATTTTAAATACAATTTGAAAGGAAGTCCTATATTTTTGAAAATGAATTAATATTAGGATTATTAGGATCTTGGGGTTTTTCACTTCAAAACAGAATGAAATGCACTCAAGCATCAATGTTTTGTATAAGGGACGCTCTATATCAAGGAAGCCGAGATGCTGACCCAAATACAACAACAATCCGATGTTATCGCCCCACTCCCAGTTTCTGCTATTTATGTTTGCTTCCAAGCGTTGTATCTACAGCTATAGATGTCTTCAATTCCGATATCCACTGATGTACTCGTATTGTCGGATATGAATCATCTATAGTTAGAAGTATAATACATATAATTTTATTTCTTTCACTATAATTATTTATAGATTACCAATTCTAACAACGTGACTAATTAGTATAATTACGGAGTTGGACCGATAAAATAATTTAAAAATAAAACACATTTTACAGAATCAACATTTTTAATAATCAAATCGTTAATATTAGATTCATAACCTTTATTCCACGATATATAATTAATAACACTTGCTAATTATGTCCAGTTACTTTAATGATGTAATTATCCAGATTCCTTTAATTATATTCATTTTTATGAACATAATCTGTTAGTACCATTATCAAACTCGACCTTCTTATGCTCTACATCGCTATATACGTAATATGAGAATAATGAGAATAATGAGAATAATGATTTATTCCATAATAACTAAACAATTAAATAACATTACAAAAACTCGGAATTACACTGCCACGATTTCCAGTTATGTGGCAGCGCAACTAAAAATATAATATATAAATAAACAAACAGAGTCCAGTCCATCACTTTAACTGCCATCTTCTGTGTAGCTTTAACTAAATAAAATACACCTTTAAAGATATAAGTCACCAAAACAAAGAACAAAAAAGTTTCCTTTTAAATATTGGAAAATCTTTCTACATACATACATAAACATATCCCTGTACATAAATATATACAAATCTATAAATAAAAACGTAATAATTTTGCTATTTACAAACCAAAAATAATTTGTTTTTTTTTTTATTAAAGGTGTTTTACATTATTATAGGTTTAGGCTATATACAAAAGAAAAATTACAAACAAAAAGATACTAAATTAATATACTGTTTAAGAAATTAGTATCCTCCAACGAGAACAAC
Organism: Homalodisca vitripennis; assembly: GCF_021130785.1. Taxonomy (NCBI): domain Eukaryota; kingdom Metazoa; phylum Arthropoda; class Insecta; order Hemiptera; family Cicadellidae; genus Homalodisca; species Homalodisca vitripennis. The sequence goes on along the minus strand of NW_025776878.1, from coordinate 66,118 downwards.
CACCATTTAACAGATTTATCAAAACTATTAAATGAGTTACATAATTTTATTTCAAGCGGTAATTTGTTAAAGTACTTTGGACCAAGATAATTAAAGGATTGCCTAAATGAAGATCTGTTGACTTTAGGTACTCGAAAGATGTTCTGAAAATTACGTCTAGCACTATAAACTAATTCAAAAGTTCCAGTATTACCACTTCTGATATAAAATACTCTTAGTACCTTATATACAAAAAGGTGCTGTATAGGGAGAATTTTCAAATGACAATAAAGAGGATAGGAACTTTCTCTAATAGATTTTCCTAATATGATTCGAATAAAATGATTTTGTACAACTCGCAATTTTTCTACGTGGTATTTAAAAGTCCCGCCCCAGCATTGAATTGCGTATTGCAACCTGGATTGTATTAAGGCGTAATATAAGATTCTTAATAACTTTTCGTCACAACAATTTTTAAAAAATAAAATTTTCTGATACAAGATTTTAATTTATTTTGTAAAAACAATATATGCTTATCCCAAGATAACTTTTCATCGAAAAAAACACCCAGATACTTAAATTGATCCACCTTTCCAATAGTCAAAACAATTACAAAAATTTCCAGTACAGTTTTGCTCGTGATATTTTACCAATTCGTTAAAACTAAAACCAACAAAATCAAAATTCATAAATTTTGTTTTATTTACATTAATTTCCATTTTGTTTTCATCACACCACTTTCTCAAAACTCGTATATCGTCCATCATGTTGTTCCAAATTTGTTGAGGGTTCTTTTTAGAATAAAACATGGCAAAATCGTCAGCAAAAACGCTTGGCTTTCCGTGAAACTCCTCCTCTAACAAATCGTTAATAAAAATTATGAAAAGGGTAGCAGACAAAACGGAACCCTGGGGGACCCCTGCTGAGACAGTCAGGGGAAAACTCAGAGCACCACATACTTTTACTCTTTGCTTACGATTTGTGAGAAAACTTCGAAACCAGTCTTGTGCTACTCCTCTTATACCAACTGCATGTAATTTATCTAAAAGTATTTCATGATTGACTAGGTCAAATGCCCTTTTAAAATCAATAAAAAGACCAGATGTTTTATTTTTACTGTTGAAACTTTTATAAATCAGATTTGAGCTATTTAACAAAGCGTCTTCGGTAGATCTTCCTTTCCTAAATCCATATTGGTTATCACTAAAAAAATTCAATCTATCTAAAAACTGTATTATGCGTAATTTCATGAGTTTTTCAATAATTTTTGAGAATATTGATAGAAGGCTTATTGGTCTTAGATTATCAAATTTAACTGATAACCCTTTTTTAAAAATTGGCACGATTATATTTGACTTCAATTTTTCAGGAAAAATTCCGTTTGTAAAACTTAAATTAATTATGTAAGTCAAAACGGAAGAAATTTCATTTGCTATAGTTTTTATTAAAACAACATTGAAGCCATCAAAACCAGAAGATTTTTTATTTTTCAAACCATTAATAATGGAAATAACTTCATCTTCAGTTGTTGGATGAATGAAAAACGAAACTGGCCTTTGCGGTAATGATACGGTAGAGACCGGGCCTTTATCGCAAGAACCCGATTGTGCCGCGATTAGGTAATTGTTTATTGTTTCTGCTACACTTAATGGTTCCGTTATAATTTCCCCATTATCTAATTCCAGCTTATCAAAACAGCTCTTCACTTCTCCACCACTTATCCTATTTATTACTCTCCATTGAAGAGAAATATCTCCTTGACAATTTTCAATTAATTTAGAAAAATATTGATTTTTTGCTGAGTCAATTTCATTTGATACATTTTCCGAGTATTTTTTATAGTAGTCTAAGTACTTGTTGTCATAAGGTCTCTGTTTGGAAATTTTATAAAGCTTTTTTTTCCTTTTAAATTTGTTTAACAGTTTTGCAGTAATCCAAGGATTACGAGAAATCGATTTACTTAACCTATTTTTTGTACTTACATTAAACTTACAACTATCAACAATATCAGATAACAGTTCGTGAAATCTATCAAAACAGATGTTAACATCGCTCGATTCAATACAACTGCTCCAATCAAGAGCTTGTAACTTAGTTTTTAGTAAAACATAATTAATTTTTGAAAAATGTGGTTCCTGAATACTACTATTTAATTGGTTTATTTCTCGATTAGTTAAAAATTCTATTCTTAAACCTAAAACGCAGTGATCTGTGATGGTAATATCAAAAACCTCGCTCTTAAATTGGTTTACGAATTTGTGTCTGATAAAGATATGGTCTATGCACGTTCGCGAGTCTTCTGTAATACGCGTTGGCTTATATACAAACTGAGTAAAACCATAGCTGTGCAAAAGAGTTAAATAATTTTGTGGGTTTTGTTTATCAGAGAGTATGTTAATATTTAAGTCACCTATGATGACTGTATTGTGGTATAATTGAGGTAATTTCACAGAAAGCTCGTTAATAAAGTCATGTTCCTGAAAACTTTGTAATCTATATAAACAGAGGAGGTTAAAAAACGAATTTTGAAAAATCAGTTTAATTAATAATGAATCTGCTGTTTGGAATTCTAATTTTAATTGAACTGTGTTTGTCTCTTCTGCAACATAACACATTACACCGCCTGCTCTGTAAGTTTCATTACAATAATGAAACACTTTATATCCCGGTATACTATATAAATTTACCTCCTCACTTTTTATCCATATTTCGCTGAAAACAATAAAGCTGATTTTACTACCTATTTGATGGAATTCTAAAAGAAATGAATTAAAATTTTTTCTCAAGCTCCTGATGTTGGCATAAATTAAGTTTAAGCTACTCCCATTATTTACATTGTTGAAAAAATATTCCAAATTATTTACATTATTTTCTACATTAAAACCTGACATATTTGTTGAATAAAATAAAATCTAATGTAGGCCTATTTATTTTGAAGTTTACTGCGATAAAAAAAAACAAAGAAATAAAAAAACCTGTATAAAGTCTATAATGTATGACAACGAAAATGATTAACAATTAAGGTAAATGCCATTTGTACCATATTTAGAAATTATAGTTAGAACTAAGTAATAAAAATCTTGACGTGTAAAATAAAAATAATAAAAGAGCCATTTCAGTTGCATATTACATTTTTCTATTGTACTTAATAGGTTTAAAAAGAATACAGAAAAATTATAGACAAAAATAATACGCATTAATACGCTATCGTAACTTAAGCTATTCAAAACTGTTAATTTGGATCGAATCATACAAATCTTTAGTAAAAAAAATTACATAGTTCGTTATAAGTAAATAAGGAATAATTGCATAATGTGACATATCCACAGCTAGGAAATGCTCATAATACATAAAAATTCGATTAATTGGTGTCATAAGTTCAGATTGACATTTTACCTTACTGTACGTTGTTACTTTAGTTGTTCTATGTCTCTGTAATTGACGATTCGCTTTACAGGTTCGCCTTCTGCTCTCCTAGCAAAAAATTTGCCATCACGACACCAGGAGAACTGATAGCCAAGTTCCCGACATTTTTGCTTCAGGTTCCTGAGGAAGAGTTTATTTTCTGGCGTCAGGTGGTCATTGACGTACACAGGAGACACTGGGAAACAGTTCTTCACCCGTTGAGCTGTCAGCGGCTTCTTCTCCCTAAACTTCGAGATCCAGAGTTCCTTCATGTCTCTTCTTTGAAACTGGATGATGAGGGATGGCTGACGCTCCTTCTTAAAGGCGGGTACTCGGTGTGCGGCCGCGACATCACTGTCCTGCACCTCTACTCCCAGGGCTGCGCCTATATCCTTTACTATGTCCACCACTACCTCGCCCGGTGTTACCGGGACACCACTCACTTCTACATTATTCTTTCTGGAATATTGTTCCATGCTCCTCATTCTGTCCCTCAGCTCACTTACTTCACTTTTCAAGGTACTGTTTTCCCGCTTTAAAATTTCATTCTCTTTCTTCAAGGTAGCAAACTGCTCACTTATTTGGTTCATTAAGGTGTTTGAAGCATCCAGCTTGTCTGAGACAAACTGTACCGACTTAGCGAGATCCAACATCTCATTTTTAAACGATTTCAGCTCTCCGAAAACTTCAGTTTTGAAACCTTCCATTACCTTAACAATAAAATCCTTGGTAACAGCGTTTGATGCAGAGGCTGACGAAGTCCCGCTACCATGTACAGAAGGATTCTTGCACTCCTTGCACTTCCAGTCCTTTGCGGAACGAAGTAATTTCCTCCCATCGCCTTCAGGTTTTATGCACTTTAAATGTGTTAATGCCTCACACCCTCCAGAACACTTAACATCACTTACTTCATCGCACAAGGTTTTACAAGCTACACAGGACGACATTTCAACGGAAAAAATAATTAACACTAGAAAAATTCAGGTTTATACAACGTATTCTACACAACGAGTACAACACGTGTCTTCCGACCTTGAACCTCAAACACAGCGATAAGCGATAGGTCTTATCAGCTCGACTGCCGGAGCTGGACTGCCGGCATATTACGGCAAAGGGGTTTATACTTTTGAGATGGTAAGAGAGGGAGGGAGGGAGTGAGAGAGAACGAGAGAAATGTTGCTACATCATGGTTAAATTGATAACTTTTTGAGGTTATAAGACCGCAAAGCCTGTTCTTAACTAATGTTGACTTTACCGTGATGATATATTGGGTAGGAACTGTAAAAGATTGGACTAGCCGTTTCCGCTGGAAATAAAGGAAGGCTATCAAGGCTTTACGATGCGGAAGCAAGCCGACATCTTCCCCTCAACTTAACGACTATTTAAAAACAGCCACAAGTAAGTTTATGTGTTAGCTATTAAGCTCAATTTAAATATTTTGGATAGCAAAACAGTGTACTAATATATATTACTGTTTTGGATATGAACTTTACATATATCTTGTGTTTCAAATCGTGTTTTGTTAAGGAATAGTCACATAAAATAAACAGTATGTATATAACACGCACACAAGATTCTGTTTTCAAATCACTGTTTTGTATTCAACACTTTTAAGTTATAACGTTCTAAATAGTAAATACAAGTAAATTTATATTATTACTAGTAGTAATTTTCCTTTTTGTTGCATAAACACAATCCTAACTTGAACTTATTTAAGATATCTGTTTTATAAATGCCATTCATATTTGTGTAATTACATTATTTCATTTTAAATCAGTAAATTTAGAGATACATATCCACAATAAATTTAACAATACCGTACAAAATAGTACACAGTGTAACTGATACTGTTCCACCGGCAGAGAAGTTTAACACACTACATGTTAAACGTTGACCTCCTGCACCCGCTCTTAATTTAACTCCACTTTAAAAGTAATGCAATTACTTACGTCTGAGTACTGTTCCATCTCATTTTTCACCTTTTTAAATTAGTGTAAAAGAAGTGCTACCTTTTCTTCCATGACCAAAACAGTGTTGAATCAAAGTAATCTTATGAGGGTAAAAATATATTTTGTTTGATAATAAGTTTGAGTAATCGTTTCGCAATCGTATCTTTAAAAAATAATTATTTTACAATTACAATACAATTATTCCAAATCTAACTACATATCCACACTAAACTGTACAAAACTATGATAATATAAAAATATCGATCAATTTGTAAACAAAATCTTATATAACATCCATACTTGGCCAGCCTCTGACAGTTTTTTCGACAATTTTACCGCGCCCCGGGCCGGACCTCTAAAAACGTCTACGGGGTGACAGGGGCGGATCATGTCGGGGCCCGGAGAAATATCTTTTTTATGGATGATATTATTTATAATAAAAGCGACATTAAACTTATTTTTTTAATTTTAATAGGATACTAAAGCTATCGAACGAGTTTAGATATAAAACACTATACAGGTATAGTTATTGTGTTAACTATACGGTTAACTATACCGTACTGCAATTACCTGACATTTATTCTATTAATACTTCCCTTCCTTAATAATATTTGTTTTATATCAAAATATGTAGTATAAGCGAAACTGTCAATAATTTATACAAATCCATAACATTAATAAACTTATAATTTTCCATTACTAGACAGTTTAAGGAGTAGAAAGGAAAGAATTAAAATTAACCTGGTTGGTATTTTTGATGGTCTATATAGTTGTCATTTTTTATATTATCTGTCTCAAACAAGCTTTTGACGTTTTATCCTCGTACCTTGCAGCTAATCTAGAATTAATTTATGTAATGTAAAAGGTAGTATCTCGCGGGACGTTATTGTTCGTTCCTCTGATGAGTGGAGTTATTAATGTTGGCCCTATCCAACAAATATAAATTAAATACATACTAATCGTGTATTATTGATCATTAAGACGGTTTAAATTGTTTTCGTTACTAATTCAGTAGTTTTATATTTTGACTATATAACCTCCAAAAAACGCAACACATCCCTTGAAGTTGTGCATATCCACGTAACATTATAGAATTCTAGAAAGACTGATTTGAAGAACCTGAGAGATGTATAAAATATCATAATTACAATTGCTAATACGTGTTCTAATTAATTCAAATTCAAATCCACGTAACCATTTCCATGTCCGTTATCATAATACAAATTTCGCTAAGTATTCACTTGGATTCTTAGTAGCCAATATTACAAAAAATAATTCATGAAACTGTCTTTCAATTAAATGCCTCATTGAAAATGTTTAGTACTTATGGCTACATAGCGATTTTTACCCCTCCCTTTTACTTTTTATTTTCTATTTATATTTATTAATTAATAAAAACATTGCAATGACGAATATATAAACATTATTATTATTATTATTATTGTTATTCAGAAGGGTGTTTGCAATAGACTTCAATTATATTACGATTATAAGAGGCTGTTTATCCCACAACGATAAATCTTACAAAGAATGAATAAACTTACGGGACCAACACATTTTTAAAGTAACATTATTCTATTTTGAACTAATTAATATTTTCTGTTACGACGCTAGATTATTTTCGATGTATCTTTGTAATAACTATGACCATGTACAAATTAACGTGATTATGGACGTTTTTGTGTTAAAATAATGTTTTACTAGGGAGATCTGCGTTATGAGTTCTCAGCGTCCATGGTAACTGGGAGCACAAAGAGCAGATCTTCACTGAAATAGTTTCTGCTTAGGGCTTCTACTGTTATTCCACAGATAATAATGTCATGTACAGCCATTATATTTAAGTTAAAATTTACTTATATAAGATTTATAACGTTTAATAATCAAACCGTGTATACTCTTTCCAGCTGTCAATATAAACAATTTTATACAAATAAAAATGTGTCTTTATTCCAGAATGGGGAAAAATAAACTCCAACCATATGCTTCTTATAAAACGCGTGGAAAAGCTAACGTTAGTTTTTTACAGGTGTGCCACAATTTCTCCATATTAACTTTCACGAGGTAATGTCCACAGTGTTGTTCTCTGTGCAACAATCCCACAAAAGCCACATCGACAGGTTTAACTTCGCTTCTTAGAGTAGTAGAAAACACGAATCGATAGTGTATTAGAGTACTGAGCGTAGTTATTTTTTATTTTTTTAAACACGCTTCAAAAGGGAATAAAAGCTTTACCATCTAGATATCAACGAACTGCTATAAAAATTAAAATATCTTAACGTATATACCGCGTATATTGTTCCATGTACTCAAGAAGGCTTTTTACTTGTGGCCATTTTAGTATCTACCTCCAACAGAATTACGGGTTTCTTAATTTACACAATTTGAAACATAATCCACGTTTACTACTTTATTTTTAGTCGTAACTTTAAAGGAGATCTCTAATTTTAATGATATATCTAATACTTATCCAGACGCTTGGTTACTTTATGGATAATTAAATTATGAAAAAAGAATATACTGAAAAGAAAAAATATGAAAGAAGACTTGGATGCTTATTAATAAGTCCTTTAACGCACTTTGGACAAAATGAATGGCTTTAAACTCCATGATACGTGTCATATGATTTGAAGTTATTCGTTTGTTAAAATGCTAAACAATGTATTCTCAGTACTGATGTAAATCATATAATGTCTTTCATAATAAAGAAATTTGAATGCGAATGTTCCAATAATTATAACACGTTGACTGCGAAAGACGCCTTTTGACTGGGGGGAGGGGGAGATTAAATGTAGCCGGTCTTACTCTGGGTTTACCAGCAGTGAAGGTGTTAAAACTTTTCTTATGGTGCGAAACATGGTAGTTTTACAATGATTAAATATGTTTATTGACTAGGCTATTCACTGTTTCTTAATTGCTACAAATGTTTTTAGGTTCGTTGTTAAAAAATGCAACGGTAAGGCTGAGTCAGACGTAGCACATTTTGTAACGCAATAGCAAAAACAGCGAGATGTTTCTTTATTTGATAAAGCACGAAACACCAGATAAGTGAGCCAGATTGGAAGTGATGGTCCGTTACTGTGTCTTTGTCATTTTGGATCGTCCTCTTGTTATTCTAAGGAATGCATAATTTGTAAAATATTTACGTACAAGCATTAAAATACAGGTTTGACTCTATACTTTGTTTATATGAGTTTACATTTACATTAATGCTCATTTTTAACTTGTAAAACTTTGAGAAATGATTTCTTATTTAATTTATGGTGATAAAACTGGAGAAACAATTATTTAAAGTTTATAATATGTAGTTCGTATGAAATTAAAATATGTATCTTAAATTTTATCTACAAAAACACATTATATAAAATAAGATTATATGATGAATTCTTATACAGCATTATAGGCCACAAACAGTTTCGAGCATCTCGTTATACTGATTTCGTGAAGATTGTGTACATTACGAGTCGTATAAATTTATTTTCATGACTTTACGTTACAGGTGTAACCATTGCAAGTTTAAATTGTTCACCCAAAATAATTCTTCGATCAGATATCAAAATTACTAGTATTTCTTTCAAACATTTACAACTATGCTATGAGTAAACCATATTCATTATAGTTTAATACACTTAACCTGTAAATAAATATGTTACTTTTATACTATGTATACTGTTACACATGCTTTTCTACGCAAAATGTATTTTCCATCTATTTCGTAGTGCTTAAAGTATTTGTAACTGAACTCTTATATATTTAGTTGGCTACATTACTAAGAAAAGCATTTTTTTTAATTTTTAACAATAGTTAACACTATACACACGGTAATTCTTAATAATGTATATAAAAACGGAAGCTTAAACAGATCTGAAAATTTGTAAATCTATTTTTTCCTGGAGATGTTTTGTCACAAGCATTTTCAATTCATTGAAGAGTAAAAATACACCTGCATTATTTTACTCAGCACCTTCTGGTTAACTCTTGTGGTGTGGAGACTGGGGAATGTATTTAACATAAAGTAGCTTACCAGATAAATCTTTATTTCGAAAAACTTTATTTACGAACAGCAAATAAGTATGTAATAAATGAAATGCCTTCTCATAATAATTGTAAATTCTAACTCATTTGATTATAACAGTATGCATATTGTTTTCAGTTTTTATAGATCGACCTGTTAACTATTTCCAATTCCGTAATATATCCCTACGTATTTCAAAATTATTGCCAACATTAGTAGTCCTTAGGCATACATAACCCCAGAGTAAGACCTCGATACGTTGAAGGCAGGGCGTTATCTTGCACTAACACACATATGGGTCAGTAAAATCAATCCCCTGAACATTAAATTTAATTCATCTACATCGTTGTGGCGTGTGCGGGAGCAATCACGAACCGAGTTTATTTAAATATGTTGTTTATAAAAGAATATTAAAAATTCTTCTCTTTTGATTTTGATGCGTAAGAAAACTATTCTGTACATTTTTCTCATGCAGAATCCGGAATAATTGTTACTCTATACTGTTTAAGAAACTATTTAAAGGTATGGAAAAAGCACCGTAAAGGGCTACTAATCAAAAACATAAATTTGAATCAACTGATACATTATCATTCCATTGAAAGATATGTAAATTCACTTTTTGTTTCTTATGTATGTACTAGAGTATATTATTCAATTCTTTTATCGCATAAACTGTATAATTTCACAGCAATAAATAGTTTAGAGTAGGCTAATTGAGAATTTCTTTATCTATTTGAAAAATGCATTAAAAACTATTACCTGACTAAAATATTTACAGCTCTGAATAAAAACTCTATCAAATGTGAACATAATTAATTGACGAAATTACAGGTAGCGAACGGCAACAAGTGGTTTTATGTAATGTACGTGTTTTGTAATACGGACATTATTGGGATTATCTGATTTGTCACTTTATCATCGAGATTTTTATTTTTTTAACTGAAGAATCAGTTCTACAATTGTAATATAAAAAGACACACATAGGTTTAAAACACAAATGTGTTGGCGAGATCAATATTGCCTAACCTGATTGTGCCAGTCAAAACATGGACACGAACAATAATCTGTGAGATAAATGAATTACATCTGGTACAATTATCACTGACAATTACATCAAGTTTTGGTCTGTATATTGTTACTAACAAGGTATAATACTCCACACCACGCGGCACATAACAGGCTTCATTGTGGTTGCATCCAAATCTATAACTCATTTCGTTCTGCAGGCAGATAGACAAACATAAAATCGTACAGAACCAAATTTTATAAAAAACATACTCTAGACCAAATTCCACGATTTAGTATGCACCATATTGGAAAGCCTTCTTGTCTGTGTACAAATAAAACATTAACACACATTTAAATTCTACCGATTTCATCTTTTCGGGAAACCTTACCACATGATCATTTCAAGTATTTCTTTATTAAGTTATATTTGATAGCGGTTTTTAAATAATTTAAGTAAGAATCTATAACAAGTACAGTGGTACCGGTGAATAAAATAACATGTATTATTAAAAACTCTTATAAAGAGTTATTATGGTTTACTATCTATACAGGTAGATCCCTCGTAATAGTACATATGACGCGTTCATTGTCTAAGCTTCACCTTGATCCATCAGTTCAAATATAGTGTACTCTAAGGTAATATAGTGTACCTTGTTGATACATAGTGTCAGAAAAAGATTGTATAATGTTTGAATAATCACTAGAGATTAATCGTTTCTGCTCATTCAAAAAGTACCGCAGAAACCGGGCTTTGCGTTGATTTCACTAATTTATTGTGGTTCACTAAATTTCTTTACCATGCCCTTTATACTTAAATTACTGCTTCTATACATTCTGCTTCGATTTTTATACGGCAATGTGAAGGTTTGAAACATAATTCTCCTTTTTGGAATCACACTGACAATGTGCTGAAGGGCAAATATCACACCCTTCGTCTACTCGGTGGATTGTATGGAATGCTTTGTACTCAGTTGGGGATTAAAGTGAAATTCATAACTGCTTACAATTTTATTTTAGTTTATTATTTCAATTTATAATAACGGCATTCTAATGCCATTTGGTTTAGAATAATTTATCCCAAAACTCTAAAATGTATTTTTTTATTATTAGAAATCCAAACTTTATAGTCTAAACCTTTATAGCTACCTGCTTTTTAATTACGGACTTATCGATCAATATGATGGTTACGTGAAAATTGATTAAAAGTAGGCTATTTAATAGCCTAATGCTTAATTATATGTTGTTGTAATACAGTTATGAATACATAGAAAGAGGATCCTCTTTTAGAATTGAATGATTCAATTAAAAGATTTAAAACATTTGATTCGTTGCTTTGAAAGGAAAATAATCACAAAAGAGTTGGCTATTGAATTTTTATTTCTGAATCACGTGCTATTGTAAGGTTTAATGAACCTCAAAAAATAAGTAAATAACAATTCTTTGATGCATAAAACTCATTGTAAAATATTAAGTTGAAAAATGGATTGATCTAGTCTTCAGGAAAATCTCATTCTCTAATCAAATAATATACTTGATATACTAAAAAGTAATAAAGCCTACATTCTAATTAATCTCGAAAACAGCGGAAGTGTTTGCAAAAACTTGAAGGCAATGATTTCTCTTATGAATTTGTATTTCAGTCAGATATATGCACATAATATGTTCGCTGGCATGTGATTCAAGTGTTAACCACTGTATAATCTATTCTAATGTCTTATAAGGAATATAGCTCCTACAAAAGTTGCTCATGATTATTTTACAAAAATGTTTTTCCTTACCGTTTTACGTGGTAGACTAAACAGTTCAGTTCTAACCACCAAACACAGAGCCTGTAACTTATGCGGGTCTTTCAAACAATACAATGTTAGTTCTCTCTACCATGCTCTGCCCTTTATACGTGGTCTCTAATGATTTATATATGTTTAAAATAAATGTTATGTAGTTCAAACCCTAACATTCGATTAAAATACATCCGAACTTCCTAAAAAATAGATCTTCACTTCGTGCAGCTGCAAAATATTAGAAAATTTTTTTAAATAAATCATTGTGACAGTTTTCATGATTAATTAAAAGTCCTAAGAGGTGTAGCCATTAAAACTTTAAATTGACCGTCCAAAATCAGCTATACAAATGCATAGTATTTCACTTCAACATTTACAACTATACTAAGAGTAAGCCAAATTCATTGCAATTCAATACACTTATACTGTAAATAAATATATAACATATATTAATATATACATATATATTAATATTTATATGTATATATATGAATACATGCATTACTACTCAAATTGTATTTATAAAGCATCAGTTTAATTATATTACCATGCAATCTTGAAGTATTTTTTCTCATATTCCTATAAAAACCACTTATATATTTTTAGCAATAGTTAAAAATCCAAACGGTAATTCTTAATATTTTAAATAAAGACGGACAATGAAAAAAATCTGAACATTTAAAATACTTTTAATTTTTATTTATATGTTTTTAATAATAATTTTCCAGCTGCAATATTAGAGCTTCGTAATTTAAAACTGCTCTTACTTATGTAATAGTAAAGATTATGAGATATACGTGACAAATTCCAATCTTTCATCATCGTCTGGTTAACTGTTGTTGTGTGGAGACTTGCTAAAATACGAAAACCTAAAGAAGCTTTGACTAGGCTTTATTCTAAAGGACTAAATTTACTCACTTTGTCATAATTTTATATTCGATTATAACAGTAGGTGTATTATATGCGGTTTCTAAAGGTCCGCCTTTGTAGCTATTGATCATTATATCCCGATATATTTCAAAACTCTGGCAAACATTAGTAGTCCTTAGTCATTAATAACCCCAGAGTAAGTCCTCGATACATTGTAGGTAGGGCGTTATCTTGCACTAACATACACCTTCGTCATTGAAATAAATCTCCTGAATATTAAAATGAATCCATTTACATTGTTGTAACGTAACCCTCGTGAAACTACTAAGGAATGTATACACCTTAAACATTCACGATCCAAGTGGTGATTTTAAAACACAATAGATGTTTTACAAGATATACACTAGTCCGTTTCCCGAATGCTGGTAACTAGAACTGCTTTTACGGTTTAATATTGTTAAATTGTGAATTTTAAATACATATTTTACAGTTCAAACAGATTTTTTACACGCAGTTGTATGATTACTCAACATAATACATGTTTTTACTCATTACTCACCCAAAATAACTATAAGTGTTTCTACTTAAAACATATATACATTTAAATCCTTATCACCTTTCTTTCAAAGTTATATACGAGGTTGTAGCAGCTTAAGAAACATATCTTCAAGAACTTTGTTATTGGGCTACTTTAAACTTAGTGAGCTTAAACTGTAGCTTATATCCTCCGAAAAAATAAAAAAACGCTTTTTTTTACGTTTGATTTTTATTTTAATTATAAAAAAATATGCTTTCTATATGAAATAAAATATTTACCATACTTAAATAATAATTTAAATGTAAAAAGTTATTTAATAATAATAATAACAATTAGAAAAAAAAACAATTTATTATAATATTCTAAAAAAAAAATACTGGTTTATTTAACCAGTATTTATTATAGCGGTACTATAAAAAAAACTATTTAAGTAAAAATTTTTTACTTCAAGAGAACACTATCACTGTTTGCATCACTTTTTATAAATTTTGCCCGAAGAACTTTGCAATGCTTTTCACTTGTTTCTCTAACAACTTTCCAATAAGTACCACCTTATTAACAACAATTATAAGTGATATATATTATAATTAAATACGTTACAGTTCCTACAATTATTTAATTATCACATTTGTTTTATTAATCAAGATAATGTGTTTAATGTTATCTTAAGGTGAGTATTTTGGAAATTAATCTTAATAGCTCAAATGTTAGCAGAAAAATTTTTTTCACAAAGGAAGTTTCCACGAAAACACAAACCGCAGTAGTAATACAAACCACGCTGCGACCAGGGGTGGTACACATAGAATGGTTTCTGATTGTTCATTTCATGCCTCGCTTGCCTACATCAAAATCATCAAACCAATTCCAAGCTTCTATGCTTTAATCTCACAGGTATACAGGTGAGTAATAGCACTGTGTTATAATAAATTTATATTTTATACGTGTTCTCTAATTACGACTGATTAAATTGAACGTAAAAATTTTTACTTGCTAAGTTTTCCTTTATTTTTAATCCATTCGTGTTCAAAATCTTATATTAACACAAAGTTTACCCTAGTTAAAAAAAAGTCTTTAATAACGTGTATCTGACACTAATTATCGTGCAGAAGTATTTATAATTATTAAAGTACCATTAAATTAGTTGGTATATGCACTTTTGATATCCTACTAGATTTGGGTTTTAACCAGTATAATAATACGTTATTACATTTGGTTGTATTCAAATAATTCAACGATTAAAGAGAAACTTGACTTATTATGTTAGTCGTGCAACTGTTATACATGATTTATCCCGAGGATTTAAATGGATCCCGTTTTTAGTGCTTAATTAAGTATTAATAGTTAATATATATGCAAGTTTAAAGTTTAACAAAAATAGTATATTAAGCTCGAAGTTAATATATGTTTTGAAATTTTGTTCATAATCTTCACTGGATATGTCACACTTACTGATTCTGAACTAGTGAAATGAGAAGTACAAGATACAATTTTATTATGATTCATCAAATTGTAGAGCTTTTTAAACGGCAACTAACGTTTTGAAATTCTTTAATGACAAAAAAAACTAAATATTTGTTATATTTCATTCAAATATAAAGTTCTAATATTTCTAGCAAATACATCTATCACGCGTATCTGATAGTTAGTAGGTTTATTATATGATAATATCAATTAATAATATGTTAATAGTCAATTAGTAACGATATTAGGGCTCTACTCTTTTAGCGTATATAATTGAAATACTTTTGCATTAAATGTTATACGAAACATTTTTTAAATTTATGTGTTCTACTTTTTGTATTTAAAATAGGAAACGCAACGGATTTGAACTTCAAGGTGTATTCCGATAGCTTTAGTTGTTTGAATAGTAAATCCTGAAACATATATGAAACATGGGTTTGTAAGGTCGTGAAATATTCAATGTATTTTATTATACTATAAACATTCAATACTTTATGCTCACGCTCCCCGAGTTACGTTAAAATTACCAATAAAGTTTAGGTGTTAGATTGGTTTGCATCAGATCCTTAGCCGAGATATACAAAAAGGTTAGCCGTTTTAAAACGTAGTTTTCTATGACGTCAGGTTAGATTTTATAAGCCCATGACAGAAAAAACTAGTTAATCGTAGTAATAAATCGATACATTGGGAGAATTCGTTTAAATTTTACATTTCCTATAGTTTGTAAATTCAAAGCACAAAGAGTATGCGTCTTCTTTATAATATGCATCGCTTGTTAAGACCAACTCACAGGACATCAGGTGACATGTTTGACACAAACTTACCTTGATGGTACTGCATATCAAATGTCGGCTTGAGGTGGAAGGCTGGTTTATTTAATGAAATCAACTCTTTCAAACTTACCCTAAATGTGTAATGCAATATCCAATCTATTAACTCAGTTTTACAATATACCTTCTGAAAAATACACGAAGGCAGTATAAAAGCACCGTTCCCTTAAAGAAAGCCGTGAGTGACAAAGGTTTTAAACATTGGACGGAAATTTCAAAGGGACCCCCAAAGGCACAGAAATTATATAGGCCTTTTAAAACATTGTAACATTTCAAAATCTTCTTTTAAAATGCTGTTATACCTCCAATATTACACGAATTTAACTTTACTTTCAACAGAAAATGCAATATATATTACATACACAATACATGTGTATATTATTAAAACACTTGAGTTTTAGGTAACAGCAGAATGTATATAGTGACTGGTAAAAAAGCACTGATACAATATTTAAATACCAAAGGGAGTCACTTTGAACATCACTCAGGAATGTAGTGTATTCTCTTTTTGTACTGCAATAATATATAATGCATTATTTAAATATTCAAGAATATACTCGTATAATATAGCGATGAATCAATACTCTTTTGAAGTACGGCACGCAATATTATTTCGTAAAGTTTACATTAAAAAATTCAATTAATTAGTATTTTGCATGCGTGATGACCAATATTAATTCAAAGGTCATTTATTTCAAATATTAATTATTCATACTTAATTATTTAATATATTGTATTTAAAATTATAACTGAATACTTAATAGATTTTTTAGTTCTCTAACAGTATTTATTAGCAGCTAATATAATTTATTAGAGACCACTTGTTATTTATTTACAGTTTTTCTAAATTACCACAGCTGTGAACAACATTGCCATGTAATACTACCTTTACCATACTAGTAACAGTTTATCGATATGATTTTACTGTGTGTAAAGCATTTCAAATCGAATGCGATTATTTAGTTTGTTATAATCGCCATCTCTTAAAGCTAACGTAATGAATACAATACTGAAAAAATATACATCAAAAACTATGAATGCAGTATATATTTACCATCTAATCTATTATATAACGGTTTTATTTGAATAACCTAAAACTATTGTTTTAAAATAAAAAAATTAAACAATTATTCGACATAAAAATTGTTTATGTATAACGCAGTAAAATTACCTTGTTTTAGGAAGTTTGTATTTATTTTATATTATAACAACTATAAGGTGTTGATTTGTCATGTACAATCATTACAAATGATTGTTTAAATTCAAACTTGGGAATAATATTACATATCATTTAAAAACATAATGATTACTATAAAGTGGTAACAATTATCAAATTTACTAAGAATGATAGATACACTCATATTTAGATATATTTTATCTCACGTAAAAACGTTCTAGCAGTACAATGTTTGGATTAATCAATAGGATGTGCAAGTTCCAAAGTAAAACTTTAATTTATTATTGTCTCCATACAATGGTATTAAAGTATTGTGTAAAGTGACCAATTTTCTTTAAGAAAAACTATGTTTCTGTAGAAAGCGCACCTTTTATTCAAGAATAATGTATAATAATTAAAGACCCGACAAGATCTTCTATATAACATTTCGTTGTCTTTCTGTTACTCCGTTTGTGCGATAACATGTGATGTACAGGTTCTAGAGAACAACTTGGTATATACGTTCATCTTGGTCCATGAAAGAACTGTGCAGTATAGATTTTGGATTAGAAAAGGTAAGCTTTTGTAACATGAAATGTGTCATTATAATATCCAAGGCATCAGCAGTTTGTCAATTTCGCTCAACTAACCACAGATACCTTATTATACTCTATAAATTTGAATAGAATACGCAAATATATTGAAGAGCTTTTTAATAATTTACTGTGGTTTTAAGAGTGTTAGGAGAGAGTTTCATTAATTTTACAATATCCATATTTTTAAAGGATGCAATGAATATTTATAAATCTCTATTTTCAAAATAAAACCCGATATTGGGAATATCTGATTGCTTATTTCAAGCTCCACTAGCTTAGGATTCAATCGCTTACACTCTTTTCTCTCAAGATTAGTTTAACGAAGTCATTGCTAAGGCACTGTGATTTCTTGTATATAATTGTACGATCAATCGTAATATTACGACTTGACTGTTTGATCGTACAGTACGATTACTGTACAATCAATCGTAATATTAGCAGGCTAATCCTAATATTACGATTGATCGTATAATACTATTAAATTTATATAATTTTTTGCAATAAATGTATTTTAAAAATTGTTGATATTTCAATCCAGGAATATTGTATAATTTTATGCAAGACTAGAAATAATTTTAAGTTTTATTTATTCTGAATATTTCATAATTAACTGAAAATCTCAAGACGTAAAGGACTTTAAAAGCCCCACAAGCTCTTTGGAGTTACCTACAGTTATGTTATAAGCTTATACAGGGGTGCTGAAAAGTCCCGGGACGGTCTAATAACTTTTGAACTAATTACAATATAAGAACCAAAATTTACATCAAGCTTTTGCTCATATAAAACTATTATTTTATGTATTTCACCATGATATCCTGCTTATGGGGGACGTCCCGCTATGGGTTGGTGAAAATTCTTAAATAGAAGCATAGGTCGAGTTGTACATTAAATTAAAGCTCTTTTAATTAGAAACATTTTGGCGAAAATCTGACGTAAAACAGTTGACGCATTACAAAATGGCGGACACTCAAAGATTATAAAATACAGAATTTTTCAAATGCAAACATTCTGGTTGTTAGAGAAAACAGAGACACTTAATTTTTTATTTTACTTTTTTTTACTTCAAATCACTTACCAAAACAGTTATAACAAATGTTCAAAGTGTTTGCCTTCAGTTTGCTGACAATATCCCAATCGATTGTAGAACGCTCGCATTGTTTATCTGGAAATTCCTTATCAGCAGATTATTACCTTCCTTATCTGGAAGGTAATCAGCTGGAGCAAACAAGACCAAAAAGACAACAATGAAATTGCCAGCTGACAGATACAGTTGTTTTATCAACTCAGTCACCTAGAAGTCTTCAAGCCCTAATTTTGCAAGTAGTTTCAGTAATTTTTTGTCATGTGCCAGTGAAAGAAATAACTCATAACAATGGTAGAATTTGATTACAAATAATTTGATCTAGAAGTGTAGACGCAGAAAGTGGTTTGATCTCAGAAGATCTGTTGATGTAGTTAGGGCCACAATTTCATCATCGCAAACCATCAAGGCCCAATTTACCTCTTCGAGTCTTAGGTTAGTTTGTTTGGGATGAAGACGTAATTCTAACTTCTGGAAGTAACTTTGTAATTAAGCCCCATATTCACGCGCACTCTGGTAGAACTTTTAATAACCGAATATAGTGAAACGACCATGATATGTATCCGCTAGGAGCAAAGTTAAATTTCAAACACTTTTATGTCTATTTTTGTTATAGGCACGTATATTATTCTTAATTTTAAATATATCATTATAATGATTTAAAATCTTTTTCGTTTTTATTGTAAAGCGTGCAATATTTGTATGTTTTAATGACAAAATACATAAGCATGTATATGTTTTTATATGAATGACCAATAAAAATGCTTCATAAAGTAGCGTTTGGATACGTATCGGTCATATCTTTAAATGAGTCATTTCCCGTAAAACAATGCTCAAACATTAGACCGTAATTGTATTGGGGAAAAAATCAAAATAACGGCCAGAACAGTAGGCCCTTAAAGGGTTAACCTCCCGACGATATAGTAAGATTAGATTACTTATTGCGTAATACGTAAATTCAAACAAAGGAAAGGTGTATTTGAATGAAGATAAAGTTAACTCCTAGTTATTACTCGTTACGGAATATTTGTGTTACCAAACCAAATCAGTTAATTAGGGAATATAAATAATTTTTGATAGGACAGATATTCCCTGAAGTTGTAGAGAGTAAGTTAAAGATAACGTGTTGCGTGAGAAAAATTTATTATAGCAAAAAAAAATTGCAAAGTTTATTGAGTAGCAATAAAATATAAATTGTTTTATATACACTTCCTATTATTAACAGTTCTATTCCTACTCATTATTTTAAATACAAGTAGAATAAAACAATAAAACGAAATGCGGAAGGAAAGTAAAAACTATTTATGCATTACTATATATATATACTAATCACTGTGTTAAATATAAGAAAACAAAACAACCATTTTCACTTCTATATTTCGGGGGATTTAACACCCCCGTGTTTAGGAAGTTTCAAATAAAAATTCATAGAAAACTATAAAAAACATGTTATCTTTATTATGCGAACTCAACATTGGCATCGAAAATATAATTCACTCGAACCATAAGAGCTCATACAGGTACAAAACTTATGAAATTGAGTACGAAGCCGCGGGTAACTGTTAGTTCTTGTATATAAAACTTTGTTTAGTTATTTTTCATCTACTCGGTTTCAACCAGGTGTTATTGAATTTTTAATTCAATTGCTTACCTTGTATATCTCTCTTTTTGTTGATGTAACAGACCGTCTTCTGTTAATTTCCAATTAAATATTCAATTGTATATATATATATATATACTTTTTGTATATGCTTCAAGAATGCTGAATGCATAATATCTGGTTTTCAATTTACGATCATAGACAATCAAAGCAACGAAGCAAAATAGAAAACCTGCAAGAATATTTAAATTTGCTATGTTCATACAAAAATTGTAAGTTTTTTCGCTGCAACAATTAACGTTATACTAATAACCACCCCTCGTATAAAATACCCTAATCTAATTATTTTTGTATTTTAGCTGCTGAAAACTTTTTATAGGAGTCATGAAACCCCCCTAAAATGCCCCAAAGATAGTATGAAAAAAACAAATTAACGTAAGTAATGAAGATACTCCACTATTATTATCAAAATGAAATGCAGATATTGGAACAATACATTACACTACATTATGTGTAATCAGGACTATATTTAATTTAAAACATATAAGTTTAGTTTACGTTTCAGTCAATCATGTGGACGTTTCAGGACTATTTAACTTTAATTTAACTTAAAGGTTATATAACATAGTAACTGATGTCTGTGATCTACTTGCTCAGACATTGTAAGAAACACTCATATTATCAAAATTAAATACAGATATTAGAACGATACACGTGTAATTATATGTAATGTCAGGAATATATTTAATTTAAAAGATATATCAGTTACATTCTTGTTTCAGGAGTAGTTAACTTGAAAACTGAGGTTATTAAAATAGTAACTGAAATCCGTGATCTACTTGTTTACACATTGAAAGAAATACTTTATTGTGAATTCAATAATAATTATAATTAGTTTCCAGACAATAGATGTCATTAAAATACGAAATACGTGCCACACTATCGACCTATACTGAGCTGCCCAGCTTGAGACCTACTATTTCTGTACAGCTTTAATGATATCTATTTGTAACACCTCTTTCGCCACGCTCACAGCTGCTCTCGCAATACCCGTTAAAATCAGAAGAGAATCTAAAATAGAACGCTACTGTGCGATATTTACTTGTTAAATTAATTTACCGGTCATTATTAAATCTGGAATTGCCTTCAATGGAGTAGATTAACCACGTATCCTTTTTTAACTTGTAAACTTGATTGCATATACTTTAAGATATTTTGCATTCAATTTGAATAAAATGTAAAAAATCAGCCGAAATGCCCATATTCGCACAATTATATTTATAGTGTAGGTAGCTAATTATAACATTCTTAATATCAAACAATCTTTTAAGTAAGTTTACTTAACTTTGCTTCATCTTAGTCGGATAAACTGGAAGGCATCTTGATTTTAGATCCGTTTGTGAGGGATGGTAGTATTTATTTACTATAAAATGTATTAGATTAGTTTTAAACATGATATGGGGAACAAATAAAGCAAATACTGTGAAAATATATGATCTTTTTCAATTTTAATACCAAAACTGTTATGAATGTTTCTTATTTTTTTTTAGAAAATGTCAACATCTTAAATTAAATATTAAACTGTATTATTTTAAACCTTTGGTTGAAAGAACTAAACTGTTTCCTGAGTTATATGAAATTGAAATAAATCTACATTATATATATAAAGTGATTTAGAAGCAGCGGCTTAGTGATAAAGTGTGTTGAGCAAACAGAATATAAACGAATGCACTGTTCGCCAACAAGAAAGAATGTCGATTGACCGATGCAGCGTACCAGTATGTGCATTCTCATAAGTAGTCAATGCTATGACTGGTTTCTTTAAAATAAATTATGATGATTTAGAATTAGGTAATAACAAATCAGTCGAGACGAAGTCCGAGTGATATTAATATGCTGTACATTAGGTGAATAGCCCTTCCTCACAGGCCCTGTTCCGAGCAGGCGAAAAAGACAGGAGGCCTCGGAAGCGCGCCCCTCCCAAACTCGGAGCAAATCATAAAAAAAACAATCACTAGTGGGAAGAGAGACAAAGAGAGACAAGATTTCGAGTACAAGATATAATTAGTAGGTGGCAAACATTTCCATGCAAAATACAATTACTTCAGCACCACGGTGCACCGTGTAACTTAAGAACTAAATAACAACAGATAAAATTCCAATATAGACAATAACATAATAAATAGAAATAAATAACATAATAAATAAATAATATAATATAATATAGAAATTTGATATATAAATAACAATTTCAGGTACGGCGGAAGTAAATATAAAATTTTTAACAGGTAAATTTTTTATGAACTGAGGGGAGGAAAAAAGTTGTAGAATTTCTAGGCCCACTATTTTTGAAAAGTAATTTTGTTTCAAGTTTGTAGCCGAAAATTAAAAAAATATATATTTAAAGCCAATTTTCGAAGGAGGCGGGGGCTTAGTTGCCTCCACGAATCCGAATTAAAGATGAAATCCTCCCCTTCAGGTCATGTAACTAACTAAATAAATACTGGCTAGGTACTGGCCCTCCTCCAGATCTAACATCTGGCAGCGCTCCCTGCACCCCAGTCCTCGCAAGTTCAGTATAAGAAGTAAAAAAAACATTTTTGATCCAACCTTGTTCCAGAAGAAATGAATGGGAGCACTACACTCCGGTTGGATGCCGGTCCAATAGCGCTGGCAGGGCGCGGGCATTCAGTTGGCTTCAGTGCTATGGGCAGACTCGCCGCATCAGTCCCGCTGACGGCACTCACGGGGACCCTATAGAATCCAAACATAACCAGTAGATATTCAGAACAACTTTACTACAACCCGAGAAATAATAAAAACTTAATTATGTTTGCCACAAAGTATAATAAAATATTTAAATTTAACAATTAAAAAAAAATAACAATCTGTAACTAACAGTACCTTTTAAGTATCAGAAGACTATTTCCCAAAAATACCTCAAGACACCAAGTATTATAAGATACACTACTTGGTGACAATATTAAATATTACAAACAAAACAAATTTTCAAATATATAAACATTTACTTATAGGCTAGAACAGCCATACTAAATGATTAAGCGTGATAATAATAATAATAATAATAATAATATTCTTTATTGCATCAAAAATCAACAATTTCACAATTGCATTGCATGCGTCAACATTTGAGGTATTAAACACACAATACTTAAATGTGAGAGTCAATAAACAAGGCAGTTAACAAGTATTTGGAATTTCATGGTAACTGGACATCAGGACTGGGAAATTGTTTGTTGATAATTTCAAGGATTTTCATCCCAGCGGCCCATCATGAACTCTTCAACGGAGTAAAATGCCTTTAACACCAAGAGGCGTTTTAGTCGAGATTTGAAGGTTTTGGGCTCTTCGAGATGTTTAATTTCCTCAGGGAGCCTGTTGATGATTGTGACACCAACCTGGGATGGCAAATGTCCGAATGCTGTTGTCCTGTGTTGCTCGGTTCGAAAGTTGTCCCTGCCTCTTGTTTCATAGTGATGGACGTCCCTGCCCTGCACCAACTGGCATTTTAGTCGACAATACAGGGCGACCTCGAGAATATAGAGACAGGGTAAAGTCAGCAATCCAAGCTCCCTGAAGGATCCTTTACACGACTCTCTAGGATTCAGTTTTGAAAGAATTCTGATGGCTTTCTTTTGTGTTCTAAATACTCTTTCGAATTTGTATTTAGAACAACTTCCCCACAGCCTAAGGCCGTAAGATAAATGTGGATGTATGAGACCAAAATAAGCCGTTTTCAATACATCCATGGAACAAAATTTTGAAAGGTTGCGTAAAACATAAATGCCTGAAGCAACCTTTGAGCAGACTCTATCAATGTGATCATCCCATGTCAGTCCTCGATCAAGGTACATTCCAAGGAATTTGATGGATTCTGCTTCTTCCAAGAGTACGTCATCCACCATCACTGCGGGTCGTTGCCCATGCTCTTGTTGCCGAAGGCAAAAATTCATCACATTTTATTTCGAACTGTTTGTTTTCAAATTGAGTTTTGAGAAGTGTTCAATGCATGAATTCACCTCAATGAATGATTTCACCTCGAGATCTTGTTTTGATTTTGATCTGATGCAGAGAGTCGTGTCGTCAGCATACTGAACCACTTTTCCATTCTGGATTGAAGAATTCAGTCTGTTGACGTATAATATGAAAAGGACTGGCCCTAATATTGATCCTTGAGGGACACCATAGGGCATTTTTACTTTGTCTGACAGAGCATTCGCAATCTGCACGCACTGCTCTCTGTCCGCGAGGTAAGACGAGAGCCAACGGTGCGGCAGACCCCGAATACCACTTGTCCACAACTGGCGCAACAGTGTCGCATGATGCACACAGTCAAAAGCTTTGGAGAGGTCGAGAAATATGCTGAGCACATGTTCTCTCCTCTCCAGGCCATCGACAACGTTGTTGATGAGATCCGTCACAGCATCAATGGTTGACTTGTTTTTCCTGAACCCAAACTGTTCAGGACAGATGATTTCAAAATGATTGAGGAACTTTTCAAGTTGTTTGAGAAATGTTTTTTCGAAAATTTTGCTGAAGGTGGGAAGAATTGAAATCGGACGATAGTTGCTGGATATGCAAGGATCGTCCTTTTTGAAAATTGGAATCACTTTTGCTGTCTTCAGTGCAGACGGAAAAATGCCTTGTGCAAAAGAGAGATTGATCAATTTTGTGAGCGGTGTCAAAATATGCTTGAAGCACTTTTTGATTAACCACATAGACGTACCATTGATGTCACTAGATTTTTTCGGTCTGAGATCCTGTATGACACGAGCCACCTCTCCCTCGGACACAGGAAAAAGGACCATGGACGAAACCGGTCCCGCCATTGGCTCTTGACTTTGGTTGCCGATATTTAACAAAATGTCTGATGCAGCCACAGTTGAAAAGAAATTGTTGAAATTGCTTGCCACTTCGAAATGATCATGAATCAGTCCAATTTCAGATTTGAGTTTTGGAATGGTGAATTTTGAATCATTTTTTGAATTTGTGTTCTTTTTTATAATGTTCCAAGCACTCTTTGAAATATTGTTAGACTGTTGTAGTTGATTTTCAACGTCTCTTGCTTTGGCATTTTTTATTTCTTTGCGGTAATTTTTTTTTAAATTGTCGATAAAAGATTTTGAATTCTTCGTTTTCGGATTTGACATAAATTGAGTGGTAAAATTTGAGTCTTTCTCTTAAATTGAGGATATCCTGAATAATCCAGGATTTTTTCTTCGCTTGAGTAGACTCTTTAAATTTTTTGAATGGGCAAGCTATGTTTAGATAAAAAATGAAGCGGTTCGAAAACGCGTCGAAAGCCTCATCCACTCGTTCGAAAGACTCTAAGAAAGACCAAGATTCCTTGCTGAGCGACCTTATAAATTGCTCGACATTTCCGGGTTTTTGATCTCGTTTCATTTTCACGGGGGGCGGTTCAAATTTTGGGTTGTGGCGTGCAATTACGGCTTCCTGCGCGAAGTGGTCTGAGATGGCCGTGTTCAGGACACAGACCGAAACGTCTGAGATGTTTGTGATGACGTTGTCGATGGCTGTACTCGTTGTGGCAGTCACTCTAGTTGGTGAGCTCACGGACCAGATCAAGCCAAAAGAAGTGAGAATGTCGCGTAGCCGCTGGGTCAGGGGGTTGGTGTTGTCTAGCACATCGATGTTGAAGTCACCAATGATGATGAACTTCAACAACTTTGAATTGATATAATTTAGAAGGGTCTCAATATTTTCAAAAAAAGTATTGCTGCACCCATTGGGAGATCTATATAGACCAATTATAGTAATTTTTCCCACGGAATTTAGATCAGTTTTTATTCCCACCACTTCAAAGTCTAGATCACAGCTATAATCCACTTTGAAGGGCTGGAATTTCATTCGTGATTTTACAAAAATTGCAACACCACCCCCTTTAAAGTTTGTTCGGTGAAAATTGTTAGCCAATTCGTAATTGTCAATTCTAAACATAGCGACAGTGTCAGCCGTGAAGCCATGTTCAGAGACAACGAAGATGTCAGGGTGCAGCTCTTCTGCCATGAGTGTTAGCTCATCCACTTTATTAGTGGCAGATTGTGCGTTTTGGTGCACAACTGAGAATGTCTCAGTTAAATTTTGTATTTTGGGATTTTGATTTTGTTTTTTTCGTGATGTATTGTACTCCAGTCCTGTTGCCTTTACATTTTTATTTTTAAGGTGTTTAAAATAAAATCGTTTTTTTGGTTGCCTGTCTGCGGATTTGAAGTAGTTGTACTTTCTTGAGGCATCGGCAATCGGCTCTTAACTGCATCCGCAAAGGAGTCGAAGGGAAGAATGGCCACCGGAGGATCCGACGCCGTGGGCCGCTGTGCAGGCGGCTCCAGGGGGCGGGACGGCGGCTCAGCGACGGCCGTCGCGGACAATTGATAACAATTACTTGTAACTATAATTCGCTGGATTTTAATAATTCTATTATAATATTATAATAATTTACATTTTGCTATTAAATATTAATTGTAAGGTAGGCCTAATAATAATTATATAATTTACAAATAATAACAATACATTATTTCCCAAATAACAATAATTAAATTCTAATCAGTTCACGCTACTATAAAGGCAATAATTAAATAATAAAATTGAAATCATGAATGTTGCCACCCAATTTTGCACGCAACACATAACACGAGGTAACAAAAATTTGCAAAGTCTGTACCGTCTCGCTTACACTAAAAAAGACAAAGTGTGTACACGGAATAAATAATTTCCGTTCGCCGAACGGATCAGTTAGAAAGCACTAGAGCAAAAATAAAAAACTTAACTTGCATAGTAAATAAAGTAACAAATTTAGAACGTACGAAAGACAGGATAGAACACTTTGCGACACGAACACGTACACGAGGAACACAAGTTACAAAATAATATAAAAACTATTAACTAAACTACGAAAAATATGTGTCTGGGAGGGAGAGAAAAACCGCCAACTAATTAAGTAAAGAGGGTGAAAAAGACAATTACCTGCCGAAAGTAGTAGAATTAGCCAGCCATGTGGAACGGGACGAGCAGTGAACAGACAGCAACGCAGTAGCTTCTCCGAACGTGTCTGACCGCTCCGAACAGTAGCCGGTGCCGGTGCCGGTGCCGGTGAACAGCTGGTCGGTAAACTAGTCAAGGTCAACCAGCTGAACTCAACCAATCAGTCCAACCAGGCAGAAAATCAATACTCTGACAAAAATAAATTGTCCAAACTGAGCCCCGGCTCAGCCCTAAAACATAAAAAAACACAAAATATTACTTAACGTAAAACGTTAAATAAATCTCATATAATATCTCAATTATCGTTTTTGTATAAACCCCTACAGCAATTTATATGTGTTAACATTGTGTTTCCAAAATGTAGTCTCTTGTGTTTTTATTTTTACTTAGGTAAAGTAGAAGAAAAACCTCTTATTGCACTTACTCCTAAGGGGACCTTTGCACTTATTGCACCTACTTGTAAGAGGACCTTTGCGCTTATTGCCATTACTTGTAAGAGGACATTTGCGCTTATTGCATCTACTCATAAGAGGACCTTTGCCCGTATTGCACCTACTTATAAGGGGACCTTTGCGCTTATTGCACCTACCTGGAAGAGGACCTATGCTCTTATTGCACCTACTCATAAGAGGACCTTTGCACTTATTGCAATTACTACTAAGAAAACCTTTGCGCTTATTGTACTTACTCCTAAGAGAACCTTTGCACTTACGTCTTAAGAGGATGTTTGAGATTATTGCACTTAATCCTAAGAGGATCTTTGCGCATATTGCAATTTCTCCTAAAAGGACCTTTGCGCTTATTGCACTTACTACTAAGTGAACCTTTCACTTATTGCACTTTAAACTAAGGGGACCTTTGCAATTCCGGAGTAGCATGGTATTTAGGATAAGTAAAGTTGGGTCACCTCCTATGGATATACAATGGGGAGGAAAAGAACGGAAGGTCACCTCTGATCCAATCTGAAGTCAAAGTGGGCAGAGAACAACACTCTCTCGTGTCTAGGCTAGCAAGAGCCTCTAACTCTAAGGGAGCTCCATCCATTCCAGCATGCATACTCCTTGGTAGATTAGACCTATTGATTTATTTCGTATAATAAACAGGTAGAAGATATAAACTGTGCGGTATTGAACGCTCCTGGGAAATTTAAAATTTAAGATTAAAACACAATATTGATTTATTAATTAATAACATACACTGGCTAAAATACCTGAACTGAAATTACTATATACTGTATCAGCATATTATAGGGTAATATTGTGTGAAATACAAATTTATTTTATGAATAGTAAAATTCATAACATCAAGTACAATTTAAAACACAAATTTTAACATGAATATTATTCCAATTCTGAAATGTACCGCTTGCTACGGGTGTCGACTCAGCTTACAAGGCCAGTGGCACCGACAGAAATAGCGGGAGCTGTTTAGTCATGTTGGTTGTTTACTGTTGTGGCCACCCGTTATTGCTTCCGGCTCCCTGGCTGAGTTTTGTTTCCTCTTGAATTTGAATACTGACCATGTAAATACTTCAACTAAACAAATACTGGCCATAAATTCCATATTTTAACCATACGTGGATAATTAACATTTGCTTTTATGGACTAACAAAATCTTACTTGAACTTTTTATATCCAGTTATATATTTATTTTATATTCATATACAGTGTGAATAATATTTTATTGAAAATGTTTACGTCTAGTTTATAAAGTTATAGATTTAGAGACAATAAAGAGGAGATTGGAATAAGGGAAACAAGTGAATAATAGTGGTAAAGTGTGTTTTATCCATTTAGGGTTGAAAACCACGATATTAAAGCTTTGGTTGAAATAAGATATCCGATAAATGTTAGGTGGAATTTTTATACAAAACTAGCTTTGTTGTAAAGTGTATAAATAAAACATACATGAATAATCTTGGTAAACACCCTAAAACCATCCTGTCAAATAATTGCCGGTGGCATTTTAAAACATTCCAGAATGTTAAAAGGTTACCTTATCTTTATGCAATAATCGTGTTTGTTATAAAAACCTGTTAGTATTTCGAACGGTTTTTGACATATTAAGTACATGATACCCCATGAGATTACATGGATAATATTTCCGTTGCCAAACTATCTTGCATAATCTTACAATTAAGCCGGCTTTTTTGTAAATGAGATTTGTTTCCTCTTCGTTATTTATGCAACTTACAAAACGCAAAAACCTGGTGCGTGTGAGAAGAAAACTTCTTGATGACCTCACTTACACAGTGTTTTCACCATACCGTTAGACAATCAAAGTTTCCTCTAGATAGTTTTCTTCAGAAAATACTCCATTATTCGAATATCTCTTGTTAGCAGAGTTAACGCTCAAACTATCGAACTACTCCAGTTCGAAAAAGATTCATTTATGTGTGTCTTTGCCTGGTATATTGAGAACTAACCAAACTAATGATCTGAAAATTGCATAAATCTTCTTTTCCGTATAAAGAAACCTAGAGTGCTATTGGGTGATAAATATTAAAAAACTATGTATAGGCGTATATTCAAACCAAGGAGCATAAGAGTTTACATATTTCAGCACAATCTGATGTATAATGTATGTATGAAAACAAAACAAACAAACAACCAAGTCACCTGCGCGTTTTTGATATTATTATTATCTATGTATATTTAAGTTTTAATATGTTCATAAAGTATAATTTCTTTTG
This sequence comes from Homalodisca vitripennis, assembly GCF_021130785.1. Taxonomy (NCBI): domain Eukaryota; kingdom Metazoa; phylum Arthropoda; class Insecta; order Hemiptera; family Cicadellidae; genus Homalodisca; species Homalodisca vitripennis. The sequence continues at coordinate 36,137 of NW_025776878.1, read as the reverse complement.
TAGAGTTAGAAGAAACAATGAATTGTTCAGGAAACCTGTTACATGTGATAAATAATTTATTTTATTGATCATATTCTCTGAAATTTGTATAATGATAAATAATAGATTTATGAGTAGTCTTAAAAATTCTATTTCCAATTTATTAAAGGCCTATGCGAAAACAATGTATTGGCTGAGTCTAATAGAATAATGACAAATACACTGTCAGCGTTTTGTATACCTTTGCCCGCATGATAACAACAAAACTATTTGATTACATTTCTTTAATGGATATCACAATAAAAGCGAGATCATTAGCCAATTTTGATCATTTTAGCTCCCAAAATTCAGCTATATTCAATGCATAATTAATTAAATGCCTCTAAAAATTATTTGAAAAGTTAAGGTTTTATAATATCAATGAATATTTTTTTTATAAACTATAAAAATATATTAACCTGTTCACTTTCTTAATTTACGATCTTATTAACGTTTATTACAATTAAATGTTTGAGTGATTTAGTAAAACATTTATTACACTTATAAAAGTATTACACCACGAGCAGCAATATATTTCAAAGAAATATGTACGGGCGTATATCAGATATTAATAACGCCACACAACGCTGGACGTTGGTCAAATCAAATGTCAGTTAGCGCTAATGACCTATGATATATAAAACTCTTATACTACTACATTTAACAGTATTAATGGATGGCTTAAATGTTTACTACAGTTATAAACTTAAAGTTTTTTAATAATAGCTAGTCTCAAAAAATTCAAAAAGTGTGATGAAACACACTTTGACAAAGTCATTTAAGTCTGTCTAATTTATTGAGGTTTTATTTAAATAACATAATAGTTCGCTCAATATAAGTAAACCCAACCGTGGACGAAAGAAATCTATTCTTAGCGTTTATGGACGCCAAAAAAGAAATAAGTAGCAATAAATAACTGCTTATTCTCTCTTATTTTTAATATTAAATGTTTCAACTCACTTTAAAATAAAAATATGTAGTTTTACTGCATGGTATTGCAATGTGACTTGCAAAATTCGTACTCAATAATATACACAATAAATAAAAGAATAGAGAATCATTAAAAATACAAGAGGTGAACTCATTAATTTTTTAAATTTATGATTATCTTTGTTTAATTAAATGAATAAACTAAAAAAACTGGCTTGAAGTATACTACTCCTTCTGAACTATCCTTTTTCCTGAAAATTTATACTTATAATTAATATGTTGTTATAGTATTGAACACTATAGCTCATTATACTGAGGATTGATTTTCCATTATTTCCTCATACTGGTCGATGTAAAAATAGGGGGGATTTGTAGTTATAGAATAACATGAGATTGTTAGACCACCTATACTAGTTATTCTTTTCAGGAATTAAATTAAAAGCATTTTCGCAGAGCCTGTAATGAACGCTACACACAGAAGAAAATTTCACCCACTAAATCCATCATACACAGTGGAGCTAAGAAACACTTTCCAGAAGACGTTCCAGGCGGCTACTGCGGAACAGTAATTTGGCCGCATTATTGTGAATTCAACACATTTGTGATATTCGTTTAGGTGCAGTAAACCTGGTAGCGTTCGATATACATACTACAATTTATTTTAAATACAATTTGAAAGGAAGTCCTATATTTTTGAAAATGAATTAAAATTAGGATTAGGATTATCAGGATCTTGGGGTTTTTCACTTCAAAACAGAATGAAATGCACTCAAGCATCAATGTTTTGTTCCGCCCGATGTAAGGGACGCTCTATATCAAGGAAGCCGAGATGCTGACCCAAATACAACAACAATCCGATGTTATCGCCCCACTCCCAGTTTCTGCTATTTATGTTTGCTTCCAAGCGTTGTATCTACAGCTATAGATGTCTTCAATTCCGATATCCACTGATGTACTCGTATTGTCGGATATGAATCATCTATAGTTAGAAGTATAATACATATAATTTTATTTCTTTCACTATTATTATTTATAGATTACCAATTCTAACAACGTGACTAATTAGTATAATTACGGAGTTGGACCGATAAAATAATTTAAAAATAAAACACATTCTACAGAATCAACATTTTTAATAATCAAATCGTTAATATTAGATTCATAACCTTTATTCCATGATATATAATTAATAACACTTGCTAATTATGTCCAGTTACTTTAATGATGTAATTATCCAGATTCCTTTAATTATGTTCATTTTTATGAACATAATCTGTTAGTACCATTATCAAACTCGACCTTTTTATGGGATTAAATTTGATAAAAATGAGCAATAAATATAGGACTTAATACAAACATGATTGCGCACTGAATACTTAAGTTAAATGTTAACCAATTAATGTTTTTTTTTATTTAAGCAGTAAAAGGAATCTTAATCTCTTAACGATTTTCTTTTTTATAGCATAAACTGTTTTTTGTTAGATTTATTTTGTGTTTATACAGTGGCTGGTTTTTAATAGTTTAGATTTCGTACTTTTTCATGCAAAAAGTCTTGATTAGTGTCTTGTAAAAATTTACCTTTTTTAACTGCCTTTTTACCTTCTACTAATTGAAATTTTACTATAATTGTCCGTGTTATCGTTACGTAAACTAAGTCAATCATCTATTAATGTTTCGTATATTTCCATGATACAATAAACAATATAAATATAACCATAAATGATAATATCCTATAATAATAATAATGCGTGATGAGTAATATACAACAACAAGCGGTAGCTTTCTCCACTGTATCTACAGTGATCAGATCAAAGTGAAGACCCTTCTGACATAGTCCAAAAAGTGTTGACATCTTACTAGTGAAAATGCCAGAACTATTATCGTGATGATCGGATTTCATATAAATAATTCTTGTGAAATATTATGGCAGACAACAGACTAAATCTGGAATAAATAACCGAGCGTAATATAAAGTCAGTAGCACACTTACACTACATTGCTATAAACGTAATATAACGTCAGTAGCACACTTACACTATATCGCTATAAACGCAATATTACGTCATTAGCACACTTACACTACATCGCTATTAACGTAATATTACGTCATTAGCAAACTTACACTACATCGCTATTAACGTAATATTACGTCATCAGCACACTTACACTGCATCGCTATTAACGTAATATTACGGTAAAGGGGTTTATACTTTTGAGATGGTAAGAGTGGGAGGGAGGGAGTGAGAGAGAACGAGAGAAATGTTGCTACATCATGGTTAAATTGATAACTTTTTGAGGTTATAAGACCGCAAAGCCTGTTCTGAACTAATGTTGACTTTACCGTGATGATATATTGAGTCGGAACTGTAAAAGATTGGACTAGCCGTTTCCGCTGGAAATAAAGGAAGGCTATCAAGGCTTTACGATGCGGAAGCAAGCCGACATCTTCCCCTCAACTTAACGACTATTTAAAAATAGCCACAAGTAAGTTTATGTGTTAGCTATTAAGCTCAATTTAAATATTTTGGATACCAAACAGTGTACTAATATATATTACTGTTTTGGATATGAACTTTACATATATCTTGTGTTTCAAATCGTGTTTTGTTAAGGAATAATCACATAAAATATACAGTATGTATATAACACGCACACAAGCTTCTGTTTTCAAATCACTGTTTTGTATTCAACACTTTTAAGTTATAACGTTCTAAATAGTAAATAGAAGTAAATTTATATTATTACTAGTAGTAATTTTCCTTTTTGTTGCATAAACACAATCCTAACTTGAATTTATTTTAGATATCTGTTTTATAAATGCCATTCATGTTTGTGTATTTACATTATTTCATTTTAAATCAGTACATTTAGAGATACATATCCACAATAAATTTAACAATACCGTACAAAATAGTACACAGTGTAACTGATACTGTTCCGCCGGCAGAGAAGTTTAACACACTACATGTTAAACGTTGACCTCCTGCACCGCTCTTAATTTAACTCCACTTTAAAAGTAATGCAATTACTTACGTCTGAGTACTGTTCCATCTCATTTTTCACCTTTTTAAATTAGTGTAAAAGAAGTGCTACCTTTTCTTCCATGACCAAAACAGTGTTGAATCAAATTAATCTTATGAGGGTAAAAATATATTTTGTTTGATAATAAGTTTGAGTAATCGTTTCGCAATCGTATCTTTAAAAAATAATTATTTTATAATTACAATACAATTATTCCAAATCTAACTACATATCCACACTAAACTGTACAAAACTATGATAATATAAAAAATATCGATTGATTTGTAAACAAAATCTTATATAACATCCATACTTGGCCAGCCTCTGACAGTTTTTTCGACAATTTTACCGCGCCCCGGGCCGGACCTCTAAAAACGTCTACGGGGTGACAGGGGCGGATCATGTCGGGGCCCGGAGAAATATCTTTTTTATGGATGATATTATTTATAATAAAAGCGACATTAAACTTATTTCTTTAATTTTAATAGGATACTAAAGCTATCGAACGAGTTTAGATATAAAACACTATACAGGTATATTTATTGTGCTAACTAACCTATACGGTTAACTATACCGTACTGCAATTACCTGACATTTATTCTATTAATACTTCCCTTCCTTAATAATACCGTTTTTATATCAAAATATGTAGTATAAGCGAAACTATCAAACAATTTATACAAATCCATAACATTAATAAACTTATAATTTTCCATTACTAGACAGTTTAAAGAGTAGAAAGGAAAGAATTAAAATTAACCTGGTTGGTATTTTTGACGGTCTATATAGTTGTCATTTTTATATTATCTGTCTCAAACAAGCTTTTAACGTTTTATCCTCGTACCTTGCAGCTAATCTAGAATTAATTTATGTAATGTAAAAGGTAGTATCTCGCGGGACGTTTTTGTTCGTTGCTCTGATGGGTGGATTTATTAATGTTAATGAGACTAGTCGACAAATATAAAGTACATACATTCAAATCGTGTATTATTGAGCATTAAGACGGTTTAAATTGTTTTCGTTACTAACCAGTAGTTTTATATTTGACTGTAATATAGCCTCCAAAACACGCAATACATCCCTTGAAGTTGTGCATATCCACGTAACATAATAGAATTCTAGAAAGACTGATTTGAAGAATCTGAGAGATGTATCAAATATTATAATTACAATTGCTAATACGTATTCTAAAGGAAAAGCTGGATTTCAAATCCACGTAACCATTTCCATATCCGTTATCGTAATAAAAGTTTCACTGAGTATTTACTTGGATTCTTAGTAGTCAATATTACGAAGAATAATTCATGAAACCGTCTTATAATTAAATGCCTCATTGCAAAGGTTTAGTACTTATGGCTACATAGCGATTTTTATCCCTCCCTTTTACTTTTTATTTTCTATTTATACTTATTAATAAATAAAAACATTGCAATGACAAAATATATAAACATTATTATTATTCAGAAGAGTGTATGCAATAGGCTTCAATTCTGTTACGATTATAAGTGGCTGTTTATCCCAAATCGATAAATCTTACTAAGAATGAATAAACTCACAGGACCAACACATTTTTAAAGTAGCATTATTCTATTTTGAACTAATTAATATTTTCTGTTATGACGCTAGATTATTTACGATGTATCTTTGTAATAACTATGACCATGAAAAAATTAATGTGATAATGCACGTTTTTGGTGATAAAATTATGATTTACTAGGGATTTCTGCGTTCTCTTCACTGACATAGTTTCTGCTTAAAGCTCCTCCTCTTATTCCATACATATTAATATCATGTACAGCCATTAAATTGAAGTTAAAATTGCCGTATATAAGATTTATAACGTTTAATAATAAAACAATGTATATCTTTCCAGCTGTCAATATACAACATTTTAGACAAATAAAAATGTGACTTTATTCCAGAATTGTGAAAAAAAAACTCCAATCATCTGCATCTCATAAAAGGCCTGGAAAAGCTAAAGTTAGTTTTTTACAGCTGTGCCACAATATTTTTCCATATTAACTTTCATGAGGTAATGTCCACAGTTGTTCTCTGTGCAACAATCGCACAAAAGCCACATCGTCAGGTTTAATTTTGCTTCTTAGAGTAGTAGAAAACACCAATCGATAGTGTATTAGAGTGTTGTGCGCAGTTATTATTTATTTTTTTAAATACGCTTCAAAAGGGAATAAAAGCTTTACCATCTAGATGTCAACAAACTTTTATAAAAATTAAAATATCTTTACGTAAATACCGCGTATATTGTTCCACGTACTCAAGAAGGTTTTTTACTCGTGACTATTTTAGTATCTTCCTCCAACAGAATAACGGGTGCCTTAATTTAGCCACACAAGCACAATTTTAAACATAATCCACGTTTACTACTTTATTTTTAGTCGTAACGTTAAAGGAGGTGTCTCCTTTTAAAGATATATCCAATACTTATCCTCAAGCTTTGTTAGTTTATGAATAATACAATTATAAAAAAAAGAATATAATGAAAAGAAAGAAGACTTGGAGTCTTATTCATAAGACCTTTAAGCACGCAATCTGCTATGACTCTTTGAACAAAATTAATGGCTTAAAACTCAATGATACTTGAAATGCGATTTGAAGTTATGCGTTTGTTAAAATGCTTAATAAATTATTCTCATTATTGCTGTATATTATATATGTCTTTCATAATAAAGAAATTCGAATGCGAATTTGCCAATAATTACGAGTATAACACGTTGACTGCGAAAGATGTCTTTTAACTGGGGGGAGGGGGAGATAAAATGTAGCCGGTCTTACTCTGGGTATACCTGCAGTGAAGGTGTTAAAACTTTCCTTATGGTGCGAAACAAGGTATTGTTACAATTATTAAATACGTTTATCGACTAGGCTAGTTACTGTTTCCTAATTTCTACAGATGTTTCTAAGTTCGTTGTTGAAAATTCAAGTTTATATCTAAGGCTGAGATCGATCTAGGACAGTTTTTAACGCCAAAGTAAAAACTACGAGGCGGTCCTTTATTTAATAAAGCACGAAACACCTGCTTAAGTGAGCCAGATTGGAAGTGATGGGCCGTTACTGTGTCTTTGTCTTTTTGGATCGTCTTCTTGTTCTTTGTCTTCTTAAAAAGAACGCATCATTTGTAAAATATTTACGTACAAGCATCAAAATACAGTAATTTAATATAGGTTTGACTATATAGTTTGTTTATATGAGTTTACAGTTACATTAATGCTCATTTTTAACTTGTAAAACTTTGAGAAATGATTTCTTATTTAATTTATGGTGATAAAACTGGAGAAACAATTATTTAAACTTTTTAAATAATATGTAGTTCGTATGAAATTAAAATATGTATCTTAAATTTTATCTACAAAAACACATTATATAAAATAAGATTATATGATGAATTCTTACACAGCATTATAGGCCACAAACAGTTTTGAGCATCTCATTATACTGATTTCGTGAAGATTGTGTACATTACGAGTCGTATAAATTTATTTTCATGACTTTACGTTACAGGTGTAACCATTGCAAGTTTAAATTGTTGACCCAAAATAATTCTTTTATCAGATATCAAAATGACTAGTATTTCTTTCAAACATTTACAACTATGCTACGAGTAAACCATATTCATTATAGTTTAATAAACCTAACCTGTAAATAAATATGTTACTTATATACTATGTATATTGTTACATATGCTTTACTACGCAAAATGTATTATCCATCTATTAAGTAGTACTTAAATTATTTGTAACTGAATCCTTACATTTCTAGTACATTACTAAGAAAAGATTTTTAAAAATGTTTAACTATAGTTAACACTATACACGATAATTCTTAATAATCTTTATAAAAACGGAAGCTTCAACAGATCTGAAAATTTGTAAATATATTTTTTCCTGGAGATGTTTTGTCACAAGCATTTTCAATTAATTGAAGAGTAAAAATACACCTGCATTATTTCATTCAGCACCTTCTGGTTAACTCTTGTGGTGTGGAGACTGGGGAATGTATTTAACATAAAGTAGCTTACCAGATTAGTCTTTATTCTGAGAAACTTTATTTACGAACAGCAAATAAATATGTAAATATGTAATTTACTAACATCAAATGCCTTCTCATAATAATTGTACATTCTAAATCGTTTGATTATAATATCAGTTTGAAATTTATTTTCAGTCGTTAGAGATCGACCTATGTAACTATCGACCATTTTAGAATTATATCCCGACATATTTCAACATTATTGCCAACATTAGTAGTCCCTAGGCATACATAACCCCAGAGTAAGACCTGGATACGTTGTAGGCAGGGCGTTATCTTGCACTAACATACATCTGGGTCAGTGAAATCAATCGCCTGAACATTAAATTTAATTCATTTACGTTGTTGTGGCGTGTGTGAAAGCAATCACGGACCAAGTTTTATTTAAATATGTTGTTTATAAAAGAATATTACAAATACTTCTCTTTTGATTTTGATGCGTAAGAAGACTATTCTGGACCTTTTGCGCATGCAGGGTCGTCTCAGGATTAATCCCCTATGGAGAAGAATTAAATGTTTTATGCGGATTCGAAAATTATAATGATATTTCTCATTTTAAAACAGGTTAATCTTCATCAACTCATTTTATTAACATTTTAATTATCTTTCGAAAAACATTTGTAAAAATTATTATTTAAACATGATATTATTGCAAAACATGACTATCTTGAAATTAATAGGAAGTGTGGAAGTATAAAGCTCTCTTGACCTATGTAACGATTTAAGAGCACAGTGGATTTTCCACAAGATCGTTAAGTGATGGTAATTACTGAAAGTTTATCAATAAAAATTATGGAAATATTATTGTTAAATATGGTAAGCCTAAATTGTTCCCATTTTAAAAGAAATAAATTAAACAAACCTTACGTTTCAATAGTTTTTTCTTATTTATTTTTTAGGAAGAAGCCAATCCCCTTTTAAGCCTTACTCTGCCTGTCCTCATGGGCCACTGGCAAGTGCAAGGATCTTATCAAACAAAATAAGGGGAGGTTCGATATAGTACAAGGTTGATAGTACTGATAAAAAGTTCTACGGTCACAAAAAGGATTTGAACCTGCGCTATCTCTAACTCGAGTCAAAGTCCAAAGTCTTACACCTCTCGGCAATCGGCACTCCCAACTGTTTTACAGAATTTTAAAGCCTTCTTAAACATTTCTAGAGTAGAATATTAGTAAGGTAAATTATTCATATTTGACATATAGTTTATATTATAAATATAATACATGCACAACATCGAGCGAATACTTCTTATAGGAATCAAAGGATTTGTATTTTTTAGGTAGATTAATCTCTTTTTATTGGACTATTCTGTAAAGAGAACGTTTGTAACGGTAGTATCTATGAAACAATTTGAATCTAGCATACAGTAACATAGATTTACATCAAACGTAAAAAAAGTTTAAACGATAATTAAATTTTACCTTTTATTCCGGTAGGTTATTGCATACTGTACGTCAGTTATTAAGCACACAATTGCTAGTTACATGCACTACTTCAATCAATAATCATATTCATTATAATCGCCTTAGTGAGCAAGAAATTGTGTTTGATGCCATTTTAAGGTGAGCATTCGGAAATTAATCTTAGAAGCTCATATGTTTAGCAGAAATTGTTTTCACAGAAAGAATTTTCCACGAAAACACAAACCGCAGTAATACAAACCACGCTGCCGACAGGGGTGGTACACATAGAATGTTTCTGATTGTTCATTTCATGCCTCGCTTGCCACATCAGAATCATCAAACCAATTCCAAGCTCCTATTCTTTAATCTCACAGGTATACAGGTGAGTAATAGCATTGCGTGATAAGAACTTTATTTTATTGATGTTCTCTAATTACATTGAATGTAATATAAAATGTTTACTTGTTAAGATTTATATCATTTTAAATCAGTTGTTGTTCAAAATCTTAGATTAATAAAATTTTTTACCCTAGTTAAAAGAATTCTTTACTAACGTATATCTGGCATTACTTATTCTACAGAATTATTTTTAATTATTAAAGTGCAATAGTTGGAATGTTAAAATTCCTCATAGATTTGGTTTCTAACAAAAATAATAACATTTTATTATTATTAAAGTTCGTTAAATTATAATAATTCAACAATTAAGAAGAAACATGACTTATTATGTTAGACGTGTAACTGCTACGCATAGTTTATCCTGGCGTGTTAAAGATCAGTTGGTATATAAAACGTTTTATATCCTCATATAATTGATTTCAAACTATAATAATAATAACATATGTTATTAAATTTGGTTAACTTCATGTATTGCAACGGTTAAAGTAAAATTTAAATTGTTATGTTAACTGTGAAACTGTTATACTTAATTTATTCCAGTTAATAGTAACGTATTGCGTTTTTTCTATAATAAATTACGTAATTAAAGTTACCAAAGAGTACTATTTTAAACCTGGCCGACGGTAATTACATGTTTTGAAATTCTGCTTAATATTTGTACTATATGTGTCTCAAAAACTACTTCCGACTTAATTAGATAAAAAAGATCAAATAAATCCAAACCCGTTTTTTACTTTTTTTTATTTGTTGCTATTCTTAATAGGAAAAGTCAACTTTAAGATTTGGCGCGATAGCCTTCTTTAATTAGTAGTTCATGAAAGTATAAATAAATGAAAACTATACTTGAAAGTCATGAAATGTTCAATATGTATATAGATCCTCAATACTATGGTACCACGCCCTCGGAGTTTTTGACAAAAAATTTAAGTGTAAATTCTGGTGTTTGGTAAGTTTGTATCAGACCATGATGTGCGATATATTGAAACAACTTAACATTAAGACATAGTATTCTAGGAAGATAGACTAAATTTTATGAATCCGTGACAGAATTCACTATTAATTGGTAGTAATAAATCGATGCGTTCAGAATTTGCTACACACCATGAGTTAAATCAAGATCAATTTTCATTGTAAGGTTCTCTTAGATTATAAACTTAAAGAGCAAACAATATGCGTCTTCACTATAAAATAAATTGCTTGTTAAGATCAAATCAATAGACATCAGGTGACATTTTTGACACATTCTTACCTTCCTTCAATACCAATGTCGACTTCAGGCTGAAGGCTGGTTATTTGAATGAAAACAATTCTTGTAAACCTAATTGTGTAATGCAATATCCAATCTATTACCAAAATTTTTACAATACCTTCTGGAAAAATACACAGAGACAGTATAAAAGCCTTGTTCTCTTAAAGGAAGAAAAGCCGTGGTTGACAAAGGTTTCAAAGATTGGACGAAAGTTTCAAAAGGCCCTCCCAGAGGTAGAGAAATTATATAATCCTTTTACGAACCGCATAACATTTCAAAACCTCCTGGTAAATTCTGTAAACCACGAATATCACATAAAATAATTTTAATTCTTACAGGCAACTCATTAAATATTATATACAAAAGTATATGTGTAAAGTATTGAAAGACTTGAGTATAAAGTATCAAATGAATGTTTATGGTGACTATTAAAATAGCCACTGATATAGTATTGAAAGGGCTTAGGAAGCAGTATAGTACTAAAATGAAGCACTTATATAACTCAATACTGTAGTTTACTCTTTCTTTTTGTACTGCAATATTTTATAATGAATAATGTATTCCATTATATATATATATATATATATATATATATATATATATATATATATATAAAACGATGATTCATTACGGATTCACGGTGTATAATATTATGTCGTTAAGTTTGAAATTCAGAAATTTAGTTAAATTGGCTATTTGCATATGGATTAATCTATTTCAGTTCGAATGTCATGTGTTTTCAAAAAGAAACTATTTACACCTAATGATATAGTATAATGTATTAATATTTAAAACTGAGTACTAAATATTTTTTTTGTTTTCTAATAAAATTTAATAACAGTAATATAATTTTATTTTACTAACATATCACAGCAATGAAAAACAGTTTCATATATTATTACTCTTATCATAGTGTTAAGAGTGAATTGATATGGTTTAATAACGTGTAAAACATTTTACTTAATTGTAAGTATTTAGTATGGTATACTACGTAATTTCTTTAAGTGGCTGTCTTGAATAAAAAAAAAAAACAAGTTTATTTACCAAGTTCTCGATTGCACAACTGGTTTTATTAATTGAGCTTGCTGTACGTCATAAAATATAGTTTAAAAATGAAGCAAATTAACAAATTATGCGGATTCTGGAGTTGGTTATTTATTGCTAAAATTACCTTGTTTTTGAAGTTGGTATTTAATTTTTACTACAACTACGTTGAATTGTTTACAGATAATTACAAATTATTGATTAACTGTAACCTTAGAAATATTATTTATATTATTAAGAGATATAATGAAAATTTTAATCAGAAATGATTAAATAAAATGTTATTAAAATATTGTGTTAGGTACCATGAAAAGGGACTTTAAGAGAAACTATGTTTTTGAATGAAGCTCACCTTTTATTCTAAAATAATGTATTATTAATGACCCGAAAAGCTCTCGTTTATATCGTGTCGTTGTCTGCATTTGTGCGATAAGACTTGATTGACAGGTTCTAGAAACTACGTGGTACAAACGCACTTCTTGGTAGTTGAAAGAACTGCACAGTATGAATTTTTTTATAGAAAAGCTAAACTTACGGTAACAATAAAATATGCCAGAATAATAACAAGTGTAACGGCAGTTTGTCATTTTCGCTTTACTTACCATACACATTATTATAGTAAGTGCCAAAATATTCAATAGAAGACAAGAGTTTTTAAGAGTTTTTTTATTATTGGGCATCAGTTACTGTGGCTTTAAAAGGGTTAATTTGATTTATTTTAATATATATTTTCATATTTTTGTAGGAAGTAATGAATAAGTCATTTTCAAGAAAGAAAGCCGATACTGGGAATACCTGATTGCTTATTTCAAGCTCCACTACATTAGCAATCAATCGTTTACACTTTTTTCTCTCAATGTTTGGTAACGAAGTCCTTGTTAAGACACTGTGAATTTTTGTACACAGTTTAAAATCCGTCATATCGAACTAGTTTATCACTAAATAAAGTTGTTTAACAATCTCCTATTTAAGCAGTTGAATTCTTATTTTCTAACGATCAACTATTCGTATAACAATATTACACATCTAGTATTGATTGGTATCTAATTATTTTCTGTATTATTAGTGTCACAATCACAGAATACTTTAGAGTTTTATCCAAGACTATAAATAATTTGTAATTTTGTTTTTTATATTTCATGATCACAGAAAATCAAGATGTAGAGGACTTTAAAAGGAACCAGAAACAGTTTCGAATTCCCTAAAGCCTTAATATTAGGATATAAGAGTAAAACTGACAGAGTTAATGTTTAGGTAATTCTATTGAATTAGACACTTGCATATTTCTTTATTTCATCAGTAACGTGCTTGTTGATTTTAATGTCTAAAAAATGAAGAGGTAAATCAACTTGCAATTAATGCATTGTTAATTTGTACATAGCTTGTTTAACTCATATACATTTAGCAATAGGTGGTCTTGATGTACATTGCTATCAATGAGCCTTACTCATTTTACCATTATATAATAATGCATTTGAAGTGTCAGTTACCTGATTAAAAGGTTCACTTTGGATTTTATGCTATGTATACATTTTTGGAAAACGCTAAAGTACGTCGCAAAGAGTTTTGCATTAATAATCGCGTTAAAAACTATTGGGTATATAATATCTTTAATTTTACACCAACCTAGTTACGGAAAAGGAATAAAAAAGGCAGTTCTTCATCGAAGTTATTTTAATTCAGAACTCTCCAGTTTTCAGCCCTTATTTTAATTTTAATTTTAATTATATATATATATAATTGTTCTAAGTACATTTTGAATCACAAAGACCGATTTATGGAAATTGCAATGTAGGGAATTCCTAAAATTACTCTTTACATTAAAACTGAATTTTTGTGTTTTAAGTAATTTCAATTGAATAAGTAAAGTTCATAACAGACTACGAGATTATTTTTACATAGGTAGTTTCTATATCATAAATATAGCGTGCAAAAGGTACTTTCCCTGGTCATACATCAGTTTATGCAAATGTACGAGAATACCCACATTGGCGTTTGGAGCTGTATATTAGAGACCATTGTTGAACCTTCCATTTGCACTGGGACATTGCCAAATACGATTTTACCACAACATACATTTTCAGACATGTCTGAGTACTGGTTTTCTCTTATATTATGATAACTGTGTGCGCATTAGCAAAGTGTAAAGAAAGCTTTAATGATAACACTTCTAAGATTGTTTTCACCATTTTTATCTTCCCTTATTTATAGATAAACTATTACGGAAACCTGTTGAAATCCCATAAATCACTTTTTTAATATGCGATTCAAGTTTTTTAAGTATTGTTTTATTCTCACAGCCAGGGAATATACCATTATTATTTAACCAATACAATTTGGCAAAATTACATGTTCGATCTTTGTAATTACAACTGATATGATAACTTAGCTTTTAGTTAACAGAACAGTCCCCACAGTTTACAACAAATATTTAATTTACTTTAATCTATTAAGAAACGGGTTACCCTTTGGTAATCACAAGAGTTGCATCTTCAATTAATCTTAATAAATCTCGGGAAAGGGAATCTCTAGGCTATAGTATACACTTATATAAATCTTAATAATCTAGTAAAAGATTCCTTAATTCCAACCCTTGGTAATTCATCGGAAATATATTCACTGATTTACAGTAATTAATAGTTAATATACTAATGATTAAATCTTCCTACGTATCATCTTATGGTAATCAAAGCCATCTCATATGGTAATTATTAAATACTTTTTCATGAATTGTAAGGGGCCCCTTCCTAATTGGGTGACATCCTTGGTGTTTTTCGAGAATCAGAAACCTCTATCTCTTGTAAATTGTAACAAAAACCTGGGTAAAATCGGAAATACCTTAATATTGATTCCTTTTAAACTAAAAGGAAACATAACCTAAAGTGTTTTTAACATTTTATAAAATATAATTATGGTATGAATATTCTTGATTAAGATTTTAGAAACTAATCTCTAAGTTATTTATTATTACTGTCTTAACTTTCTCAGGTGTTTTAAAAGATATTTACTTTGTTGATTTTGAGGTTTTTACATTGCCTTACCATGTACATATATTATAAAAATAGTTGCGATAAAGATATGCTAAAGTTCTGTAGAAAAATTATGAAGTGGTAACCTATTTTATTATTGTAATCTTGCAGCACATTTTACTTACGATAATTTTTTTAAACATTGCTATTAAACTATTCGTATCTTATTTTTACTTACCTTTATGTGTAGCTCAATTTCAAACCCAACTTAACCATCGAGAGCTTTAAAATATATCTTCAATAACTATAACACTTTGGTTACTACGTTTAAAATAAGATATGATTAAACTAAAACACGTGTTGCGTGACATACTTCACTTCAGAAATTATTTCAATCCATTTTAATATGGCTAATTTTACACTGGAGATGTCATGTAGACAGATAGATACCATGAAATTAATGTTTATATTACAAATTCTGTGGCAGATGATACATTCCTAGCCAATATTTCCAAAAAATATATTTCAATTTTAGTTCTTTAGGTTGGGTTTCATAAGTTTCTGTAAGTAATGAACGTTTACACACCAAGTTGCCAAAATATATTGTGTGTGTATTGTGCTAAATAAGATACATGTAATAACATGTTAACATTTCACGTAGTCGATCTCAGTTTGGGTATACATTTATTTAGTACGCAATTTCCCGTTGCCATTAAGGTTGCCCGATAAAACCAATGTAAAATGATTCGCTAATGCTTAGCCAAATTGCATGCAGTGAGGTGGACTAATATCAAATACAGTGTTTCCTTTATAGAAATAAAGTTACAAACAAACTATAAAACCTATAAAGCAGTTTTTTTTCGAATTGTCGTGGAGACAGACTGTACTGGGAAAAATGAAATATTTCCAAAGTTTAAAGTATAATTTATACCTACGCTGGATATATCTAAACGGATGTAAGTCACAACGTTTGGATTGACAGAAATAAAAAAAACAGTTAAATGGAGCATTTATCCACCCCTCTATAATCTTGTAACATGAACAATTTTCCCGTCCAGTAAGCTATTGATTGATAGTTGACTGACAGCCTGTGTTTGTATAACGACGTTACGTGTTAAATGTCGGACATAACTCACAATATCCGTTGAAACAACGGTAACTCACATCACAACCGCTTGCCTAACGTGTAGCTTGTTTCACGGGACATGACAATCAATCACTTTTTAGTTCAAATTTATAAATAAATGTTTTTTAGAATTCCTTAATCATATACATTTCCAAAGCATACGGGTTTTTTGGGCTGCAGTATGATAAACGGCTACAATCGCATTTAAATCAAGGTATTGAATTATAAATTAGAAAAACCTAACCTATCTTTTAAAATATTATAATATGTGATCTATAAAGTACTAAATATAGATAGTGTTTAAAGTTTACCTAAAAAAAAAAGTAAAATCTTGTTTATTCGCATTTATAACGATGATGTAAATATGTTTTTGTTTCACAACCTGTCAGAGATATTTATACGTCAAAACATTAAAAAGATATAGATACTCTATATAATATTATAGATAGATACTATTATAGATACTCATATTTCAAGATAAAAAATGTTTACTGGTTAATAATTTATTACATTACAAAAACATATTAACTATACTGTCATCAAATGATATTAAAAAAAATGTTTATTTAACATAATATAAACTATTGTAACATTGATATAAACTATTTTTATATATTTAAAAATAAACAACTTTTGCTTTTAGGTATTTACTGAAATGTACTTAACACATAAACGTAGCTTAAAATTTCTATAATGTAATTCTGTTTCGACAATGAGGTGTCGGTAGTTTATATAATCATGAATATTGAATATTTGATTGTAGAGGTGGCCGCTTATTATACTTCCTCTACTTTTCATACAATATTGTTTTTGGAAATGTATATTTAGCTTTAAACGATTTACTTTAGCTAAAACGGTAGATATAACTTACATTCGTTTAAAAGCGAAGTTTTCCTTTGTGAATAGTTACTTTATTGTCATATAATTTCCGCTCTTATAAGAGGGATAAAAGAGGAAATTATCAATAGAGCAAATGTAAAAAAATAAGCTTATCTGAAGCGTGCACTAAATTTCAGAGTTATATAATAATTGTTTTAGTAATATATGCTAAGTGCACAACTTTTAGTTGAAATAATGGAAAGCAGAAATATACTGTTATACTTTAATTTAAAATTTGTTTCATTAAAACATATTTTGCCTTAATAATGGTTTATTTCATAATACTAAATATTTTATTGACGATAAAATAATATAAGAAAATAGTGATGAAAACTAAATCACTGGAAAGTACATCGTGTCGTATTGTAGATTTTATAAAAACACCCAGGGCATTAGTAGCTCGACAGTTATTGGAAAAAATGTCCAGTATCCAACCCACATTTGTCTGATGCTTTGCACATATGAAAGATTTTTACAAAAGTAATAATAGGCAGATTAATTGTTTTTTTCATATATATTTATTGCTATGAGATGTTACAATTATTTAATTATGTGTATACCATTGCGATGAATCTTATAATACATAGTAAACTAACGCTTTGTAAAATGGTTTAAAGCCATGATACCGAAACTAAAAAAATTTGACAAATAGTTTATTGATTTTAAATCAAATAATAACATTCGTTTTACAAAAAAATATGTGCCAAAATTTAAGGGATAAATTTTCTTCTCATAAGTTACAAATAAAAAACTATAATAAATGATTAGTACTTGAATTTTAAATAAAAAAAAACAAAAATAAATTTTCGTGAGAAATAAGTTGAAACAATATTTTACTGCCTAAAAACTAAAACATAAAATATTATTTAAAAAAACCAAAATAACTAACGGCTTTATATCTCAGAGTTACTATTGCTATATGAAGACTTTAAATTTAATTTATAGGCTGCAACACGTTATACCGCTTATACAATTGCAACA
The DNA here is from genome assembly GCF_021130785.1 of Homalodisca vitripennis. NCBI lineage: Eukaryota > Metazoa > Arthropoda > Insecta > Hemiptera > Cicadellidae > Homalodisca > Homalodisca vitripennis. The sequence goes on along the minus strand of NW_025776878.1, from coordinate 18,071 downwards.
CCTCGAATCACTTAATATGCAGATCTAGAGCTGTATTTCTGTTACAATATAATTAATATTTGCAACAACAGGAAATAAAACATTAAACACGTAGTTTGGCTCTATTTTAATTGGAGGTTTACCAACCGCAATCATACATTTTATTAATGTATTAATTCCTAAATATAAACTCCAGTTTTAATTAAGAACTAAAATTATTTTAACATATAAATGCCACGATGGTTTTCAAATATTCAAAAGATTGAGTGCCTTGTGCAAATGAGTATTACAAGTTCCATTAATCTTGTAATCTCATTTGAATGGGCGACTTGTTTTATAGCTACAAATAAAACAACAATAATCTACTGTAATGTTTAAATATTTCAACTACCTCTAGTATACATGGAGTATTGTTTTATTTGAAATACCAGTATCATAGCTCCGTTACATTTTTTTAATTATATAATAATTAATTATTGTATAAAATAATCTAACACAAGTAGTATAATTATCTTTTTTTTTTACTAAGAAAACGAAATTTTTTAATCTTTACTAATAAAGAAAAACAAGAACTCACTCAACAATTCAATGGTAAAGTGATTTCAAAATATGCAATGAATATATTGTCATGTGCCAGTGAATTTCTACTGTACAAGTTCGATATTGACTTATGTCAATGGTTACTACTACTACTGTAAATAAAAAAACACATAAAGCTATTTAAACTTATAATTTTTCAGGTATCATAAATACCTCAAGTAGGTATGATTGGACGTTATATTACCACAACTATTGTTTCTGATAAATTATTTATCTAGAATATTAAATGTGGTGTAGAATATCGTGTAATTATATAATAAGAATATATTTAATCAACTTGAAAACCATTTTTTGATCTAGAAATACTAGATTAATATATCAATTATTGTTTGTACCAAATTAAATTTCTTTCGTTTTCCAATCAAGCAATTAGTTGCAATTAGCTTAGTAATTTCCAAGAGTCTAGAGAGAAATTTCAATTTTGATCGTCAAGTGTTGGCTCAGAAAGTGATTTGATCTCAGAAGATCTGATGATGTAGTTAGGGCCGCATATTGATCTTAAAATTTTTCCCTTAATACTAAGGCTAAACATAAGATCGTCAAATTATTAAATTCAGCACAGGCGACTCTCAAAGGGTTAAACTTCCGGAAGATTTAATTATTGCATAATAAAATCAATGACAGAAAGGTATGGTTTGTTAATAATACATTTTTTCCTTAGTAATTATTCTTTATGAACTAAAATAGTTCAAATAAATCACTTTTTTAGGAAACATAAATATTTTTAGAGTCCCTGCAGTCGGAGAGCTGGATTAACAAGCATTATTTAAAATAATAAAACATTAACAAGTAGCATTTTAAAGGCATTGTAAAAATAATGAATTAAAAATGAAAAATAATGGCCCAAATTAAAGTTACGTTACGTAGCTCCAAGAAAATGTGGTTGCATTTTTATTATAGCCTATTCCCTGTTTTTGGAATGAAAATAACAGTAACAGACCTGAAAACTCATTTTCAGTCAGATGAAATTCTCGAAATGGCTGCTATATAATTCTTGAAAAAAATAATGCGTGGATTCAAAATCCTGCCTCAAATCTAAGATACTTTCAGGTGTGATGAGATAGCAGGTGTCTTTGATCCTTGTACTTACTTCCTCAAAGTTTGCGGAGTAATTCATGTAAAATTTAAAAAAACGTGGGGAGGGTTTTAAAGTCACCCCAGTAAGTAGTATGTTTTAGCAGTTGTAACTAGTTTTCGATATAATAATTTTTATTTCTCTATAAACATACTCGTGCGTACAATTTACTTTGTTAAAATGCACTTGTCAGTATTATATCGACATCAAATGATACGTCAAAATACAATTAATATCAGTGCTATAATCATTAATTAAATATTTTTATTGATTCATTAAAAAGTTCTAACACTCTTCCATATTAACTTAAGTAACATTAGATCTAACTTAACCCAAGACACTCGAACTACAAAAAACCTGATGACATTTAACATAACAAATAAATTTTATTACCCACTAGAAGTATTATTATTCCTATTGTTTCGAAGAAGAATGAAGATAAAAATAAATTATTTTGGATAAAAATGTTTGCGATAATCATCGAAGCTCATCATTTTCAATTAGTGATTAATTGCCGTCAAATGTTGTTGAAAATGTTCGGTTGTAAATTTTACATAGGATGGATCTAATACTAATATATGCCAATGGCAATATAGTTTCATAATGAATGTTTTACTTACTAGTGGTCTAAGTTAAAAGTAAGACAATTCAAACGATTTCTAAAAAGCCAATGACAAGATTCGTTTTAGTTCTCGGTTCACGTTTCCTGGAAATGGGAACAATCTCCCTGACTTCCATTACACCAGATCCTTTTTACAAAAACGAGAACGAGCATTTAAGAGATTCATCTTAATTTGAAATTGGCTATTTCCAAACTATCCAAAAGATTTGACGGTAATAAACTTTGACCCACAAAAACTCTAAAAACATGTTTGCTGATCCACTATTCCCATGTACACTTTAATGTGCAAAATAGTTATAACACATAGCCTACTATCATTTTTTAAAATTCTTACCCTTTAACCTAAGCTTTATTTATGGATTTAATTGGCTGAGAATTAGCGAATCGTATTACTCGAGTGTATGAACAAATGTTATTCATATGTGTCTGCCTGTCTGTCAAATTCATAAATTATATATATATATATATATATATATATATATATATATATATATATATTTTATTTCTTTATTTCAACAAAATGATGTTGAATTGAAATTAAAACAGATTTGGCAGGGTGTTAGCGAATATTGTTATATCAATTATAAATGTCTAATTAGCCAACAGTTATAACGTCTTGAGGTTGTTTTATCTATTGTTTGTTAATTTTGCATGAAACTACATTAGTATCTAGTATCTAGAAAACAATGATTTCTATGGCGGTGTATATCCAACAATGGAATATGGCTGAGAATCATTGAAGCCTATCAGTCAGTAGGCTTACACAATTTCACTTTAGACCGTCGGAAGAATATGCAAATATTGTCTGTTTTTCTGAATGTCTGCAGTATTTTTTGAGAATTAAAAGTGCTATTATTTGCTTGAAATGTTCAATACGCCACTGAAAAGCCTGTTACACGACACGTGTAGTGGTTTACTAATATCTTGTACTATAATATCACATATACATTAATACTTTATTATATTAGCCTATGTACTGTATCTTTTTATTTAAAATTTCACTTATATAGGGGTAGGATGTCATTTGTTAACAATCCATACGGTGGGGATCTATTTACAGTATATAATTCGATATGTTATACTGTAAAATAATTCGTGTCACAAAACAATATAGACTACTACACTAAATATTTTTAATTTAACCGTGGTGGCTTATGAAGAAGATTATAATACCATTACAATAGTGTTACATGTGGTTTGACATCGACTCAAAGGGGTTAATATCGTGTCCACTGCTGCTCCTGTTTTGTTATTAAATCCTAAAACAATACATATACTATTGTTCATTCGTTCGATATCAAACCGGTACAACTCGTTTGAGAACTGTAAAGAATTTGAGTAAAGAATTTCAAATTGTTTTTGCTCAATTGTCAGTGCAATAAGTTGTAAAAGGTAAATAACCGGGAAAAACTATAAAAACAAGAAAGAGAATGAATGCTGTAAACGACCTTATTATCAACACTTTGTCCTTTGTATTTTAACCCCAGTCTCAGATGACATACATTTTGTCAGTCAAACTAAACCCCCTTAGATACCGTTCCTACATTGAAATGTCCAACCCTGGCTGCGTAGTAATACTACACACTAATTCCAAATGAAAAAAAAAACACAATATTGAGATCTTCGCGTCCTCTTCTAAAAACCACTCATGAGCAACATTGAAAAACACAGGTATTATACATATATATCCAGCATTCGATTAAGCCGCTGCACCGCCGTTATATCGCGTGATTTTTTTGCATAAAGTCCACCTTACATTCCATGGCAGCGTCCCTATTATGTGTCATACCGCCATACGACAACATAATGGCATGGCATATCTTTATGTGTACTTATGTTTTTATGTATGACGAGATACAAAGCTAATACATTATTTCCCACGTATCTGCCTAATACGAAGAATTATAATAGACTAATCATTTTAGTCCTACCGAGAAAGGCATTTTTAATACGTTTAAATATTAATTCTAGTTGTTGAAACGTGTAAATACGAATTCTTTAGCCATACAGCAAATTAAAAACTTATACAAGATTTTGTATCAATTAGAAGACCAGCTGAGAAACATAAAGCACCCTTTGACATCAACAAACCAATGCATCGGATTTAGTTAGAAATTCTTCAATAATAAAATTCCAAAAATATTGTTTTTAATTCCTCTAAGAAACCATGCGGTAGGTGTTGGATGTAATAGTATCGCTGTTCAATATTATGGAACCATGTAAAACTCATCTAACTTTTTGCATGGGCCTTAGCTTTCATGAGGTTTTTGCAGGAAACGAGTTCGTGATTAAACTGTACCGTTATTATAGTACATATTATTTATAAATTCTGGAGCTAATTTTGTATAAATCAGAACAACTTTTCGGAAATACTTAATTTATTCCGAATTTTAAATTTCACTCAAAATTTAACAAAGTTTTACAAAATCTTGATTTGCTTTTCTTCAAAATTTCTCTCAATCGGTCAAATCTAATTTAGAGTCTGATCAAAATTAAAAATGAAACTAAAAAGGTATACTTCACCAAAAAGGTTTAAATTAACGAAATAAAAAATAAAAAGTTCTCTTCTCAAAATATTCAAAAACAAAATTATACAATGCTTGATGTGAACTTTAGGATAAAAATCTAATTTACAATACTTCAAAAGTTGAATTAATTATCAGACTCTGTTATATGGCACAATTTAGAAAATTTAACACAACGGTATAAAACAAAAGATGTTAAACTAAACGCTGGTACGGGACTTACTACTTTGAAGACTATGGAGGCTGAAAAACTATTACGCACTAAAGGAAAAAAGAGAAATTTAAAAACTTGACATAACACACACTGGGTAAAAATTAACTCTATATCCCAAAAGTATAGGAATAGAGGAAGTACTATGGCTTCTGAACTGCACGTGTAGACGCTCTGCACTCGACTTGAAGAATACCCCTCCCTCTTCAAACCAACCGGCTCGGGAACCTATCACCGTTGACATCTCTAACAGCTGGAGAGGTCAAACCAACAAAATAATGTCCACGTACCGCGTCTAGTTAACATAGAGCCTACTTCCTACCGCGATTCAGCAGAATGATTATAACTACGGTACAAAACTGTTAATATTTATATTATGGGTTCATCGATGCTAACAAATTGAAATAAAATGTTATGAGTAGTTCAGTAGTAATAATGTTTAAACTGTAATATTATATGATTTCAATTTGCAATATTACATATCATTATAAGCGATGGGACATTAAGAGTTATAACGAAATCTTTCTATATTTTAACAATTTTAGATTCTGTGGATTGTTATCTTATAAATATTCATTTATTAAAATTCCAAAACTTTTCAATAAGATAAATATATTTTTTAAATACTAACAAAAGCATGTAATTAAATCCTTTATTAGAATACGTATGAAAGATATACAATCACCTATTTTTTTCGTTATTCATTTATTCTTCATGTTATTGTGTGCATAACTGAGATTGGTTAAATATACATAACTTGGTAATAAAATATAATTGTACATGTGAACAACAAAATTTGAAATTTTCCTCTAACCTTTTCAAAATATAGTTTTTTAAGCATAAATATAATGAAAATATGAAGTCTATATATACCTCTATTGAATTTAAATATATTATAATAGTTTTATAGTAACCCAAAAGATGGGACTAAGCAAGATAACCCATACTTTATAAAATAAGGTTACTTATTTCGATGTGAAAATCAAACGGTGAAGTTTGATAAAATAATTATATTTTGTGTCTATGCACACTTAACTATTTAAAGTAATACTTTTATTACTGTTACATTCCGCAATAAATTAAAATTTTCACTTATTTATTCCTGGTATTTTTAGAAACGTAAGGAGACCAAATATGATTTATTCGCACTTCATATTTTTAACGATTAGTATTCATGTTTCATAAATATTGTATTAAAATAATGAAGTAAACGAAAAATGTTGTGACAATCTTATAATGTTGTATACACTGTGAGTAGTTACCTGTCACTTCCACCCACGTGTATGGCGTCCAATATGAAATAGTGAGTTACATAAAGCATATACATACATATATAGCATACTACCGGATTAAGCTAGAAAAGAGTTAAACATCCATGAAATAGTTTTAAAAATATGTCTCATTGTCAACTTTGGAAGATTTAGCTAGATCATAGGTTTTTGATTTGTTTAATTACAATTATGTAATTATGTTTGTGATAGAATATGAGTAATTACGTAAATAGCTTAAACCTTATTCTCGCCATTAGAATAGATAGTAGTACGTCTCACTACCATGTTTCAAAATTTTGAATCTATAGCTTATTTAATTATTGGTGTATTCTGTGGATAGACAGACGGACAATCTTACAGAAAATAAATATTTACAGCTTCCCGGCAGACAAACTAGTTCGCGCTATCCTACTGAGTAATTGACTTAAATGACGCTAAGCAAAATCCCATACGGTACATGGACATGTACAATTATAGAACATATTCTTGTACGTGTAGAAATGCAAATTAGAGTAAATTTAATTACATCTGAGGATATTAAATATATAACGAGAACAATTAGGCTACATGTTTTTTATGTCCATGTGCGCTGCGATTGAACTTAGTTTCTTCACAAATTAATTGAATCTGGGATTTTCATTTTGGCATTATGGTTGTCCATAAGAACATAGCAAAACCTTTTCTACTACTAAACTAAATATTATAAAGACACATACACCATCATCGAATTTGAAAAAAAAAGAAAACGAAAAATCAAAACAAATATTTAAATTTTTCTGCACATCGCTATAAACACTTAAAGAAGGAGATAAAATAAGGAGAAATTTTTCTCCATCAAAGTTACAACTTATAATTTCTCGAGGTGGCATAAGACTGCAAGGCCTTTTTTTAACTAATGCTGACTTTAACTTGATGATGAATTGGTTCGGGACTGTAAGAGATTGGACTAGCCGTTTCCACTGGAAATAAAGGAAGGCTATCAAGACTTTACGACCCGGAAGCAAGCCGACATATTCCTCTCAGCTTAACGACTATTCCAAATATAGCAAGTAACAAGTAAATATATGAGTTAGGTATTAGGCTCTAATTACTTAGCTATTTTTGTTTAAAAATCAAAGTTATTTAATTTAAACTTTTAAGTGTTAACTTCAACAATTCTTAATACCAATTCAACTAGTTTCTTAATACCAATAATAATGTCACTAGTTTTTTTAACTACTTTTTGCACACCACTTAAAGTATTCTATATTATATAACTATATAAATTGCATTTATGGTTCCCGATAATTATAATTTCTTTTCATTCAAGTTGGTAAATTTAAAGAATTATAGCCACATTTGGTGATTTCATCCCGTAAAAGAGTACACGATGCGGCTGAAACAGTTCCGTAGGGAAAGAGAAGTTTAACACGCTACATGTTAAAAGTTGACCTCCTACACCCGCTCTTAATTTAACCCCACTTTACAATTAATCCAATTACTTATGTCTGAGTACTGTTCTATCTATTTTTTTTTTTTACCTTTTATAATTATTCTAAAATCAGTGCTACCTTTTCTTTCACGCCGAAAAAAGTGACGAAGTATAACTGTAAAATTTTAAGATAATAATAAATAAACATTTAAATTAGTTTTGAAAGCTAAATTCCCAATTAAAACTTTAACTTGAAAAAAGAATTTACTATTGTGTAATGTATATAGATCCTCAATACTATATTATCACACCCTCTGAGTTTTGATACAAAGTAAAGTGTAAGCTCAGGTGTTAGGTAAATTTGTATCAGACCATGATATGCGATATATTCAAACAACTTAACATTAACACGTTGTATTCTATGAAGTCAGGCCAAGTTTTATGAACCCATTGAGTTACAACAAGATCAATTTCAATTTATAAAAGTTATATTAGCTTGTAATCTTAAAGCACAAACAATATGGGTCTGTAAAATAAATTGCTTGTTAATAACAACTAACTGGACATCAGATGACATTTTTGACAAAATATTACCTTCCTTCAATTCAAATGTCAGCTTCAGGTGGAATGCTGGTTATTTAAATGAAAGTAACTCATTCATACTTATTTTGTAATGTAATACCCAATCTATTTACACATTTTTACAATACCTTCTAAAAAATACACAAAGACAGTATAAAAGCCTTGTTCTCTTAATGGAAGAAAAGCCGTGGTTGACAAAGGTTTCAAAGATTGGGCGAAAGTTTCAAAAGGCGCTCCCAGAGGTAGAGAAATTATATAATCCTTTTACGAACCTTATAACATTTCAAAATACCCTGGTAAATTTTGTAAACCACTAATATTCGTAACTTTAATCTTACAGGCAATTCAATAAATATTATATTGACAGTATATTTGCAAAGTATTGAAACACTTGAGTATAAATTATCAAACGAATGTTTATGGTGACTATTAAAATAGGCATTGATATAATGTTGGAATACTAAAAGGAAGCACTTAGAATATAACTCATTCGTTTAGTTTACTACTTCTTTTTGTACTGCAATATTTTATAACGCATTATTTAAAGCATTTTATATATTATAGCAATGATTTATTACTCTGTAGATACATCGTGAACAATATCATGTCGATAAGTTTGCAATACAGACCTTTTATTGAATTACCAATTTGCATATGGTTTAATCTTTTAAATGTCATGTGTTTCAAATAGAAAATATTTACACCTAATTATGTAATGTAATGTATTAATATTTACAAATGAGTACTAAATTTTTTTCGTTTTATAATATAATTTGTTAGCAGTAATATAATTTATTTTAATAATATATTACAGCAATGAAAAAATTGTTTTGTATTAACACTTTTAACATACTGTTAACAGTGAATTGATATGATTTTACCACGTGTAAAGCTTTTTGTCTCAATCACAACTATTTAGTATATGATAATTCGTAATTTTTTGAATAAAAACAAAAAAGGGCAAATCTACCATGTTCTCGATTGTACAACTATTTTTATTAAATAAGCTTGCTTTACGTCATAAAATATTGTTTTAAAAATGAAGCAAATTAACAAGTTATACGGATATTGGAATTGGTTATATATTTCTAAAGTTACCTTCTCTTATGAAGTTGGTATTTAATTTTTACTACGACTAAGTTGAATTGTTTGAAAAATAATTGCAAATTATTCCTTACTGTACCATTAGAAATATTATTTTATATTATTGAGAGATATATATAGTGATTGTTACAAAATTGAATTATTGAAATATAGGTAATAATGGAATTTGTCAGAATAATAACAAGTGTATCGGCAGTTTGTCATTTTCGCTTTACTTACCACACTCATTATAAAAAGTGTCAAAATATTTTTAATAGAAGACAAACATTTTGAAGAGTTTTTTTATTATGCTCAGTTACTGTGGCTTTAAAAGTGTTTTATTTATTTTAATTTACATTATCATATTTTTGTAGGAAGTAATGAATAAGTCATTTTCAAGAAAGAAAGTCGTTATTGGGAATATCTGATTGGTTATTTCAAGCTCTACTACATTAGCAATCAATCGTTTACACTTTTTTTCTCTCAATGTTTGGTAACGAAGTCCTTGTTAAGACACTGTGAATTTTTGTACACAGTTTAAAATCCGTCATATTGAACTAGTTTATCACTAAATAAAGTTGTTTAACAATCTCCTATTTAAGCAGTTGAATTCTTATTTTCTAACGATCAACTATTCGTATAACAATATTACACATCTAGTATTGATTGGTATCTAATTATTTTCTGTATTATTAGTGTCACAATCACAGAATACTTTAGAGTTTTATCCAAGACTATAAATAATTTGTAATTTTGTTTTTTATATTTCATGATCACAGAAAATCAAGATGTAGAGGACTTTAAAAGGAACCCGAAACAGTTTCGAATTCCCTAAAGCCTTAATATTAGGATATAAGAGTAAAAACTGACAGAGTTAATGTTTACGTAATTCTATTGAATTAGACACTTGCATATTTCTTTATTTCATCAGTAACGTTCTTGTTGATTTTAATGTCTCAAATATGAAGTGGTAAATCAACTTGCAATTAACGCATTGTTAATTTGCACATAGCTTGTTTAACTCATATACATTTAGCAATAGGTGGTCTTGATGTACATTGCTATGAATGAGCTTACTCATTTTACCATTGAATGCATACCAATAATGCATTTTGAAGTGTCAGTTACTTGATTAAAAGGTTCACTTTGGATTTCATGCTATGTATACTTTTTGGAAACCGCTAAAGTACGTCACAAAGAGTTTTGCATTAATAATCGCGTTTAAATACTATTGGGTATATAATATCCCTAATTTTACACCAACCTAGTTACGGAAAAGGAATAAAAAAGGCAGTTCTTCATCGAAGTTATTTTCATTCAGAACTCTCCAGTTTTCAGCCCTTATTTTAATTTTAATTATATATAGTATATATATATATATATATATATATATATATATATATATATATATATATATATATATAATTGTTCTAAGTACATTTTTCATCACAAAGACCGATTTAGGGAAAATTGCAATGTAGGGAATTCCTACAATTACTCTTTACATTAAAACTGAATTTTTGTGTTTTAAGTAATTTCAATTGAATAAGTAAAGTTCATAACAGACTACGAGATTATTTTTACATAGGTAGTTTCTATATCATAAGTATAGCGTGCAAAATGTAATTCCCCTGGTCATACATCAGTTTATGCAAATGTACGAGAATACCCACATTGGCGTTTGGAGCTGTATATTAGAGACCATTGTTGAACCTTCCATTTGCACTGGGACATTGCCAAATACGATTTTACCACAACATACATTTTCAGACATGTCTGAGTATTGGTTTTCTCTTATATTATGATAAACTGTGTGCGCATTAGCAAAGTGTAAAGAAAGCTTTAATGATAACACTTCTAAGATTGTTTTCACCATTTTTATCTTCCCTTATTTATAGATAAAACTATTACGGAAACCTGTTGAAATCCCATAAATCACTTTTTTAATATGCGATTCAAGTTTTTTAAGTATTGTTTTATTCTCACAGCCAGGGAATATACCATTATTATTTAACCAATACAATTTGGCAAAATTACATGTTCGATCTTTGTAAATTACAACTGATATGATAACTTAGCTTTTAGTTAACAGAAACAGTCCCCACAGTTTACAACAATATTTAATTTACTTTAATCTATTAAGAAACGGGGTTACCCTTTGGTAATCACAAGAGTTGCATCTTCAATTAATCTTAATAAATCTCGGGAAAGGGAATCTCTAGGCTATAGTATACCCTTGGTAATTCATCGGAAATATATTCACTGATTTTACAGTAATTAATAGTTAATATACTAATGATTAAATCTTCCTACGTATCATCTTATGGTAATCAAAGCCATCTCATATGGTAATTATTAAATACTTTTTCATGAATTGTAAGGGGCCCCTTCCTAATTGGGTGACATCCTTGGTGTTTTTCGAGAATCAGAAACCTCTATCTCTTGTAAATTGTAACAAAAACCTGGCGTAAAATCGGAAATACCTTAATATTGATTCCTTTTAAACTAAAAGGAAACATAACCTAAAGTGTTTTTAACATTTTATAAAATATAATTATGGTATGAATATTCTTGATTAAGATTTTAGAAACTAATCTCTAAGTTATTTATTATTACTGTCTTAACTTTCTCAGGTGTTTTAAAAGATATTTACTTTGTTGATTTTGAGGTTTTTACATTGCCTTACCATGTACATATATTATAAAAATAGTTGCGATAAAGATATGCTAAAGTTCTGTAGAAAAATTATGAAGTGATAACCTATTTTATTATTGTAATCTTGCAGCACATTTTACTTACGATAATTTTTTTAAACATTGCTATTAAACTATTCGTATCTTATTTTTACTTACCTTTATGTGTAGCTCAATTTCAAACCCAACTTAACCATTCGAGAGCTTTAAAATATATCTTCAATAACTATAACACTTTGGTTACTACGTTTAAAATAAGATATGATTAAACTAAAACACGTGTTGCGTGACATACTTCACTTCAGAATTATTTCAATCCATTTTAATATGGCTAATTTTACACTGGAGATGTCATGTAGACAGATAGATACCATGAAATTAATGTTTATATTACAAATTCTGTGGCAGATGATACATTCCTAGCCAATATTTCCAAAAAATATATTTCAATTTTAGTTCTTTAGGTTGGGTTTCATAAGTTTCTGTAAGTAATGAACGTTTACACACCAAGTTGCCAAAATATATTGTGTGTGTATTGTGCTAAATAAGATACATGTAATAACATGTTAACATTTCACGTAGTCGATCTCAGTTTGGGTATACATTTATTTAGTACGCAATTTCCCGTTGCCATTAAGGTTGCCCGATAAAACCAATGTTAAAATGATTCGCTAATGCTTAGCCAAATTGCATGCAGTGAGGTGGACTAATATCAAATACAGTGTTTCCTTTATAGAAATAAAGTTACAAACAAACTATAAAACCTATAAAGCAGTTTTTTTTCGAATTGTCGTGGAGACAGACTGTACTACTGGGGAAAAATGAAATATTTCCAAAGTTTAAAGTATAATTTATACCTACGCTGGATATATCTAAACGGATGTAAGTCACAACGTTTGGATTGACAGAAATAAAAAAACAGTTTAAATGGAGCATTTATCCACCCCTCTATAATCTTGTAACATGAACAATTTTCACCGTCCAGTAAGCTATTGATTGATAGTTGACTGACAGCCTGTGTTTGTATAACGGACGTTACGTGTTAAATGTCGGACATAACTCACAATATCCGTTGAAACAACGGTAACTCACATCACACCGCTTGCCTAACGTGTAGCTTGTTTCACGGGACATGACAATCAATCACTTTTTAGTTCAAATTTATAAATAAATGTTTTTTAGAATTCCTTAATCATATACATTTCCAAAGCATACGGGTTTTTTTGGGGCTGCAGTATGATAAACGGCTACAATCGCATTGAAATCAAGGTATTGAATTATAAATTAGAAAAAACCTAACCTATCTTTTAAAATATTATAATATGTGATCTATAAAGTACTAAATATAGATAGTGTTTAAAAGTTTACCTAAAAAAAAAGTAAAATCTTGTTTATTCGCATTTATAACGATGATGTAAATATGTTTTTGTTTCACAACCTGTCAGAGATATTTTATACGTCAAAACATTTAAAAAAGATATAGATACTCTATATAATATTATAGATAGATACTATTATAGATACTCATATTCAAGATAAATATGTTACTGGTTTAATAATTTATTACATTACAAAAAACATTATTAACTATACTGTCATCAAATGATATTAAAAAATGTTTATTTAACATAATATAACTATTGTAACATTGATATAAACTATTTTTATATATTTAAAAAATAAAACTACTTTTGCTTTTAGGTATTTACTGAAATGTACTTAACACATAAACGTAGCTTAAAATTTCTATAATGTAATTCTGTTCGACAATGAGGTGTCGGTAGTTTATATAATCATGAATATTGAATATTTGATTGTAGAGGTGGCCGCTTATTATACTTCCTCTACTTTTCATACAATATTGTTTTTGGAAATGTATATTTAGCTTTAAAACAATTTACTTTAGCTAAAACGGTAGAATATAACTTACATTCGTTTAAAAGCGAAGTTTTCCTTTGTGAATAGTTACTTTATTGTCATATAATTTCCGCTCTTATAAGAGGGATAAAAGAGGAAATTATCAATAGAGCAAATGTAAAAAATAAGCTTATCTGAAGCGTGCACTAAATTTCAGAGTTATATAATAATTGTTTAGTAATATATGCTAAGTGCACAACTTTTAGTTGAAATAATGAAAAGCAGAAATATACTGTTATTACTTTAATTTAAAATTTGTTTCATTAAAACATATTTTGCCTTAATAATGGTTTATTTCATAATACTAAATATTTATTGACGATAAAATAATATAAGAAAATAGTGATGAAAACTAAATCACTGGAAAGTACATCGTGTCGTATTGTAGATTTTAAAAACACCCAGGGCATTAGTAGCTCGACAGTTATTGGAAAAAAATGTCCAGTATCCAACCCACATTTGTCTGATGCTTTGCACATATGAAAGATTTTTACAAAAGTAATAATAGGCAGATTAATTGTTTTTTTCATATATATTTATTGCTATGAGATGTTACAATTATTTAATTATGTGTATACCATTGCGATGAATCTTATAATACATAGTAAACTAACGCTTTGTAAAATGGTTTAAAGCCATGATACCGAAACTAAAAAAATTTGACAAATAGTTATTGATTTTAAATCAAATAATAACATTCGTTTTACAAAAAAAATATGTGCCAAATTTAAGGGATAAATTTTCTTCTCATAAGTTACAAATAAAAAACTATAATAAATGATTAGTACTTGAATTTTAAATAAAAAAAAACAAAAATAAATTTTTCGTGTGAGAAATAAGTTGAAACAATATTTTACTGCCTAAAAACTAAAACAGAAATATTATTTAAAAAAAACCAAATAACTAACGGCTTTATATCTCAGAGTTACTATTGCTATATGAAGACTTTAAATTTAATTTAGGCTGCAAACACGTTATACCGCTTATACAATTGCAACACCTCGAATCACTTAATATGCAGATCTAGAGCTGATTTCTGTTACAATATTAATTAATTATTTGCAACAACAGGAAATAAAACATTAAACACGTAGTTTGGCTCTATTTTAATTGGAGGTTTACCAACCGCAATCATACATTTTATTAATGTATTAATTCCTAAATATAAACTCCAGTTTTAATTAAGAACTAAAATTATTTTAACATATAAATGCTACGATGGTTTTCAAATATTCAAAAGATTGAGTGCCTTGTGCAAATGAGTATTACAAGTTCCATTAATCTTGTATCTCATTTGAATGGGCGACTTGTTTTATAGCTACAAATAAAACAAACAATAATCTACTGTAATGTTTAATATTTCAACTACCTCTAGTATACATGGAGTATTGTTTATTTGAAATACCAGTATCATAGCTCCGTTACATTTTTTTAATTATAATATTAATTATTTGTATAAAATAATCTAACCACAAGTAGTATAATTATCTTTTTTTTTACTAAGAACGAAATTTTTAATCTTTACTAATAAAGAAAAACAAGAACTCACTCAACAATTCAATGGTAAAGTGATTTCAAAATATGCAATGAATATATTGTCATGTGCCAGTGAATTTCTACTGTACAAGTTCGATATTGACTTATGTCAATGGTTACTACTACTACTGTAAATAAAAAACACATAAAGCTATTTAAACCTTATAATTTTTCAGGTATCATAATACCTCAAGTAGGTATGATTGACGTTATATTACCACAACTATTGTTCTGATAAATTATTTATCTAGAATATTAAATGTGGTGTAGAATATCGTGTAATTATATAATAAGAATATATTTAATCAACTTGAAAACCATTTTTGATCTAGAAATACTAGATTAATATATCAATTATTGTTTGTACCAAATTAAATTTCTTTCGTTTTCCAATCAAGCAATTAGTTTGCAATTAGCTTAGTAATTTCCAAGAGTCTAGAGAGAATTTTCAATTTTGATCGTCAAGTGTTGGCTCAGGAAAAGTGATTTGATCTCAGAAGAATCTGATGATGTAGTTAGGGCCGCATATTGATCTTAAAATTTTCCCTTAATACTAAGGCTAAAACATAAGATCGTCAAATTATTAAATTCAGCACAGGCGACTCTCAAAGGGTTAAAACTTCCGAAGATTTAATTATTGCATAATAAAATCAATGACAGAAAGGTATGGTTTGTTAATAATACATTTTTTCCTTAGTAATTATTCTTTATGAACTAAAATAGTTCAAAATAAATCACTTTTTTAGGAAACATAAATATTTTTAGAGTCCCTGCAGACGGAGAGCTGGATTAACAAGCATTATTTAAAATAATAAACATTAACAAGTAGCATTTTAAAGGCATTGTAAAAATAATGAATTAAAAATGAAAAATAAAGGCCCAAATTAAAGTTACGTTACGTAGCTCCAAGAAATGTGGTTGCATTTTTTATTATAGCCTATTCCCTGTTTTTGGAATGAAAATAACAGTAAACAGACCTGAAAACTCATTTTCAGTCAGATGAAATTCTCGAAAATGGCTGCTATATAATTCTTGAAAAAAATAATGCGTGGATTCAAAATCCTGCCTCAAAATCTAAGATACTTTCAGGTAGTGATGAGATAGCAGGTGTCTTTGATCCTTGTACTTACTTCCTCAAAGTTTGCGGAGTAATTCATGTAAAATTTAAAAAAACGTGGGGGAGGGTTTTAAAGTCACCCAGTAAGTAGTATGTTTTAGCAGTTGTAACTAGTTTTCGATATAATAATTTTATTTCTCTATAAACATACTCGTGCGTACAATTTACTTTGTTAAAATGCACTTGTCAGTATTATATCGACATCAAATGATACGTCAAAATACAATTAATATCAGTGCTATAATCATTAATTAAATATTTTATTGATTCATTAAAAAGTTCTAACACTCTTCCATATTAACTTAAGTAACATTAGATCTAACTTAACCAAGACACTCGAACTACAAAAACCTGATGACATTTAACATAACAAATAAATTTTATTTACCCACTAGAAGTATTATTATTCCTATTGTTTCGAAGAAGAATGAAGATAAAAATAAATTATTTTGGATAGAAATGTTTGCGATAATCATCGAAGCTCATCATTTCAATTAGTGATTAATTGCCGTCAAATGTTGTTGAAAATGTTCGGTTGTAAATCATACATAGGATGGATCTAATACTAATATATGCCAATGGCAATATAGTTTCATAATGAATGTTTTACTTACTAGTGGTCTAAGTTAAAAGTAAGACAATTCAAACGATTTCTAAAAAGCCAATGACAAGATTCGTTTTAGTTCTCGGTTCACGTTTTCCTGGAAATGGGAAACAATCTCCCTGACCTTCCATTACACCAGATCCTTTTACAAAAACGAGAACGAGCATTTAAGAGATTCATCTTAATTTTGAAATTGGCTATTTCCAAACTATCCAAAAGATTTGACGTGTAATAAAACTTTGACCCACAAAAACTCTAAAAACATGTTTTGCTGATCCACTATTCCCATGTACACTTTAATGTGCAAAATAGTTATAAACACATAGCCTACTATCATTTTTAAAATTCTTACCATTTAACCTAAGCTTTATTTATGGATTTAATTGGCTGAGAATTAGCGAATCGTATTACTCGAGTGTATGAAACAAATGTTATTCATATGTGTCTGCCTGTCTGTCAAATTCATAAATATATATATATATATATATATATATATATATATATATATATATATATATATATATTTTATTTCTTTATTTCAACAAAATGATGTTGAATTGAAATTAAACAGATTTGGCAGGGTGTTAGCGAATATTGTTATATCAATTATAAATGTCTAATTAGCCAACAGTTATAACGTCTTGAGGTTGTTTTTATCTATTGTTTGTTAATTTTGCATGAAACTACATTAGTATCTGGTATCTAGAAAACAATGATTTTCTATGGCGGTGTATATCCAACAATGGAATATGGCTGAGAATCATTGAAGCCATCAGTCAGTAGGCTTACACAATTTTCACTTTAGACCGTCGGAAGAATATGCAAATATTGTCTGTTTTTCTGAA